>NC_090748.1:107210823-107233323 GCF_036898095.1 Palaemon carinicauda
AAAATATTATAAAACTATAATAATAAAGTAAAATTAAGAGAAAAAAAAACTCATTGTTTACACTTTCGTTACTTTAAAACAATCTTACTGCTCACACTTTCGTTCATTGAATAAATATTATTCACACTCGTTTATTTAAAAATAAAAACCATATTTACAATTTCATTTATTTAAAAAATCTTATTGTTCACACTTTTTGTTTATATAAAATATCGTATTGTTTACACTTTCATTTATTTAAAATCAAATTGTTTACACTTTCGTTTATTTAATTCTTAGTAAAAATCATATTTACAATTTTATTTAGTTAAAAAATCTTATTGTTCACACTTTTTGTTTATATAAAATATCGTATTGTTTACAGTTTCACTTATTTAAAATCAAATTGTTTACACTTTCGTTTATTTAATTCTTAGTTTTAGTTGATAGAAAACTTCATTATCGTACAGTGCAGTTGCGAGCGAGCCGGTTACCGATTAGCCATTTTAGTCGTGCATTTCCTGAGTCGTGTTTTTAATTACAATTTTATAAAAAAAAAGAAAAAAAACATACATAAATGCAACTTTTTAAATTGTTTAGAATAAGTTAAGATATACTAATATTAGAATAAGCTACTGTTGACATTTTGTGACTTGAAAATTATACATTTCAGATGTCAGCTATTAGGTGGTGTTCATTTAAGGTTTAAAGGCCGTTCATGAATGGCAGAGGCAAGGGACAGTGACATTGCCCTATCAAGCAGGACAATGCCCTAGAGACTGACCATATTACATATGATCAGCGCCCAAGCCCCCTCTACACCCAAGCTAGGACCAAGGAGGACTAGGCAGTGGCTGCTGATAGACTCGGCAGATAGACCTATAGGCTCCCCCAAACACCCCCATCCATAGCTCACGAGGAATGAATGAGTGATTTAAAGTTTTCAGGCATCCTGACATCTAAGGTCATTGACGCCGCGAGCATGGTGAGGCTGCAGAGACTAAAGGAACTAAAGCATCTGAGCGCGACTCGAACCTCAGTCTGGCAATCACCAGACAAGGACGCTACCTCCAGGCCACAACAACCACGAATTTGCTTAATGGCGTGATTTTAGCAACCCAACCTAGTTGTTTATTGAGGAATATCTGGACAATCAAAAAAAAAAACTAGCAAAGAACAGTATGCATTGAACGTGTTGATCCAATTGTTAACAAAATATATGAAATTCAAATCAAATTAGTGCAAAATATATGAAATTCAAATAGCAAAATATATGAAATTCAAATCAAATTAGTGCCAGAGAACGACACTTACACAACACGACCGAATTTACTATGAATAATTCATACTTTAGGGTTGCAGTGGCCTATTGGAAACTTCCCTGACTCTCAATCGCCGGACAGGGGTTCGAGTCCGCCCAAAGTCTATAGTTTCTTGTACTCTGCAACCATCCTTGTAAAGATGCTGTGTCATCAGCAGCCATTGGCTGGCCCTCCCTGGTCCTAGCTTGGGGGCTGATTATATGAATATATGGTCAGGCTCCAGGGCATTGTCTTACTATAGTCAATTTCTTTTAGCGATGCAGATTTGCACCGACTCGCAGCGGTGCCCTTTTAGCTCGGAAAAGTTTCCGGATCGCTGATTGGTTGGACGAGATAATTCTAACCAATCAGCGATCCGGAAACTTTTCCGAGCTAACAGGGCACCGCTGCGAGTCGGTGCAAATCTGCCTCGATAAAAGAAATGGACTATAGTTAGGACATTGCCACTGTCGCTGGCCTCCGCCATCCACGAATGGCCTTTAAACTAGCCAAAGCATTGGGCTCCTAGCGTGATATTTGGTTACATCACATTGCCCCATAATTTAGGTTTTTTTTTTTTTTTTTATGTCTTAGCCCACATGTTTCCAAAAATACGTTAAAACACTTTTGAACAAAACTAGAATACTTTGCGTGTGTGTGTGTGAGAGAGAGGAGGTTACTGTATTCGGCTAAGAGATGGGTCAGCTATTATTCATGTTTTCCAGCATTTATTTGAAGTGCATATTTATCGCGATAATATATGCATTTATTTGATTGTATGAAAGACTCATGGCTGTATCTAATAGAATTATAGTTTGAATAACTTAATTCTGTATCTAATAGAATTATAGTTTGAATAACTTAATTCTGTATCTAATAGAATTATAGTTTGAATAACTTAATTCTGTATCTAATAGAATTATAGTTTGAATGACTCGTGTCTGTCTAACAAAATTATAGTTTGAATGACTTAAGTCTGTACTGTATCTAAGAAAATTATAGTTTGAATGACTTAAGTCTGTATCTAATAAAATTATAGTTTGAATGACTCGTATCTGTATGTAACATAATTATAGTTTATCTGCTTTTTGACTGTGGATAAAATCATGTCTTGAGCGAGAAAATTTTATTAGCGAGGGTAAATGAAAAACGTAGAAAACTCACCCAACCTAGGCTTGCCATTCCCTTTCACTTACCTTTTATGGAGCATTACTTTTTCTATTGTTTGTGGAAACATAACAAATTGAGAGAGTTTTATAGTGGAGTAAATAGGAAAGCAAAAAAGAACCTAACTTATACAATCATCTTTCATGTAGATTTATTTTATCATGGAGAATTAATAATATTTGGGAGTTAGGATAGAAATAACATATAGAATGTAGGGAAGGAATAATAAGAGCTGAACAGGTATAGGGTTGATTTTGAAAATATACCATACGCCCAAAGCTTAGTGACCACACTCTTACCTAATAAACAGCGGACAACCATTCAGTGCCTTAACGTAAACACCCGAACTTCGAGAACTTCAGATGTTACTGGTAAGTACCCAATTTTCCCGTATTATTCATAAACATATATTTCATTTAACACACTATTTTATTTCCCATATCGTACTGTATGCGTTTTCTGTCATTTTTTGCGCTCTAGTATTTTTAGCAATATATGAATCTCTAATTTCTAGTAAAACTGGAATTCTCCAAAAGAAATGAATGGTGCTGGCTATTGTGGTGTATTTCTCTGTATGTCTGATGAGGGGTGGGGGGATAACTTTTGTATAGATCGACTAAAATGTTAATACCATTGTTTACTTCAGGGAGATGAGAGGATGGGTTACTGCACAATCATTTACTATACATTCGCTTTTGGCAGCTATTCTGCTTTTCTCCGAAGATGTAATCATAACAGGCTTTTTAACCAATTAATAGCCTCCAAGTATTTATGCATAAGTTCCCATGTGATGTTTTATAAAAGCCCCTTTTCCCCACCTCCGCTTCAATTTCAATATGACTACCGTCACAAGAATACATCTTCTGGAGGGGAATTGAATCTATTTTGAAGTGTAGTTTAATTTCACTTATTTTGGTAATCGTTTATATTTAAAACAATCTCCGTTCAGTATACAGTATAGTTATTGTTACTTATCTCAAAATAAAAAATGACACTGAAATAATGACCCACATGGTTAGCATGTGCGGCAAATTAATTTATTGCTTGACAGAACTGAGGAGCAATGAGATACAGTAATGTTTATTTGCGGACGAAGCGAGCCAAGGCGGAGGAAAGACCATTCGAGAAACGTTAGATAAATTATAAGTAATTAGGATACTGTACTTTAAAGGTAATTATGATACTTTAATAGTGATCCACATAGACCATATGAGGGATGCGAGATAAATCATAGGTAATTAAGATACTTTATTAATGAACCACGCGGATACCGTGCGCAACACATTTATGTACGACTTGCCAGAATAGAGAAGTAAGAAGATAGCGTTTATCTGTGAGCGAAATTTTCAATATTAATCTTACCCGGTGATCATGTAGCTGCAACTCTGTTGCCCGACAGAAAAAACCTACGGTCGGGATACGCCAGCGATCGCTATACAGGTGGGGGTGTACAACAACAGCGCCATCTGTCGAGTAGGTACTCAGGTACTTCTTGTCAACAAGAACCAATTTTTCCTCTGTCGTGCCACCGGCAAGACCTACTTGATACGCTGTTGATTCTGGAGTTGATTTTCACGCTATTTGGTGATGTATTCTCTCTAGATATTAGCTTTCGCTGTACAGGAGTTATTATCATTACCTTATCAAGCTTTTTTGATTAGATTTGGATTATTTGTTGACGACTTGGATAGATTTTGGATTCCCCCTTTGACTAGTTCGGGATGTCTGACCATACTCGGGTCCCCAAGTACAGGCAGTGTGGCGCTGGGGACTGTTCTGGGCGTCTTCCGGGGGCCTCTATGGATCCTCACGCCGTTTGTTCCAATTGTAGGGGTGGGTCCTGTCAATTGGAAGATCGATGTGAGGAGTGCGCTGGGCTTTCGGAATTCGATTTTAATGAATTCCTTAAGAATGCACGTGGGCTGGAGAGGGATGGGATCAGGAGGAGTTCGTCTCGCTCTTTTGATTTTTCCTCTCCCCATGCCCCTCAACCTATTCCTTCCCCTGTAGTGGTGACTCCCGACCCTTCTGCTAGCTCTCAGCGGCCCTCGATGGCGGACGTGATGTGTGCCATTCGGGCTCTTGGTGACAGAGTGGAGTCATTGGCTGGTGACCGCAATCAACTCTTGGCCGGTGTCAAAGAGTTGAAGGAGAAAAGTGCAGTGGGAAGTGTAGTGAGTGCAAGTGCGGTGAAAAGTGTCAGTGTCAGTGTTACGCATGAGGGTGCATCTGTTCGTGCCTGTCGTCCTCCCAGTCCGGGACCTCTTGCAAGCTCCCAAGCCCAGGGGAGAAGCAATGTCGAAGGACCAAAGGGTTCGACAGGCCTTGATCAGCGTACAGATGTACCCTCAGTGGTTGCGGACGTATCTTGCAGAGATCGTCCCATCCACAAACAGACGAGTGAGCCCATTCATTCCTCGTCTGTGGAAGAAGTTTCTCGTCAGAAACGCTGGACCAAGGTCTCACGACCTCTCAAGCGCAAGGTCCCTTCCGAGCGAGTCCAACGGCCCAGGTGTAGCCACTGGGTCAGTTCGGACTCGCCGCAGTCTTCCGAAGACTGCACACCTCCCAAGAGAGGTAGAGTGGTTCCGCAGCAGGCAATCACTCCGTCTGTTGCCGCATCAACCGCTGTAGACCCTAAGTGGTCTATGCTGCAGTCTATGCAGACTCAGCTAGCTTCCTTCATGCAGGAGTATCATGCTGAGAAGGTTGACACTGCACCTGTTAACCTACAACCTGCCACGGTTGTGCGCTCAGCAGACACTGCGGCTGCCTGCTCCCACACTCCGGCTGTGAGAGCTCCACCACCGATGCGCAGTCGACCCTGCCAGACGCATGTTGACGTTAGCCGACGTGCGGCACCCTCCGTTGACATGCGTGAGCTACCGCATCAGCAGTGGGAAGGTGCTGTCAAGCTGCCGTGTTTTGACGCAATGCGGCAGTCTCCGCAACCCACGGCAGTCCCCACCACGCACCATCACTCCGCTTTTGTTGTTGCCAGCTCTCAGACTGACCAGCAGCGGCATGATGTTGGATCCAGTGCAGCTACGCATGCACCCGTGCTGCCGGATTCAGCCGTTCAGCATTCTTCTCCTCCTTTGCCGCTTCCTCCTCAGCATTCGGATGAAGGAGTCTCTGATGACGACGAAGCTGCGCATTTGGACGATCAACACTTCGACATAGAAGAACCCAAAACTACGCCTCCCTCCTTAGACTTTAGGAAAGTCCTTGCCCTGTTTAAGGAGTTGTATCCGGACCAGTTTGTGTCTGCAACCCCGCGCTCACCTCCCTCTGAGTTCGCTTTAGGCATGCAGTCAGCAGCTCCTGCCTTTACGAAGCTCGTACTCGCGCGCTCATCCAAGAGAGCTTTAAGGGTACTGGGAGAGTGGTTGCAGTCCAAGAAGCAACTTGGGAAGACATCCTTCATCTTTCCACAGACCAAGCTTGCTTCCAAATCTAGCGTCTGGTATGCCACGGGAGATCTCGGCTTGGGAGTTCCTGCCTCTGCCCAGGG
Organism: Palaemon carinicauda; assembly: GCF_036898095.1. Classification (NCBI taxonomy): domain Eukaryota; kingdom Metazoa; phylum Arthropoda; class Malacostraca; order Decapoda; family Palaemonidae; genus Palaemon; species Palaemon carinicauda. The sequence continues at coordinate 107,216,785 of NC_090748.1, forward strand.
CGACTTCTCAAGTCAGGTAGACTCTCCCCGCAGACTGGCTATGAGACGCTCCAAGATTTGCTGGACCTTTTCGGACATGGACCATCTTTTGAAGGGAGTTTTTCGTGCTTTTGAGATCTTCAACTTCCTGGACTGGTGTTTGGGAGCGTTAAGCAGAAAGACCTCCCCTTCGGATAAGGACTCTGCCATGCTCATCATGTCATGCATGGACAAAGCCATTCGGGATGGGTCTGGCGAGCTTGCGGCTTCGTACGTGTCTGGAGTTCTTAAGAAGCGAGATCACCTTTGCTCCTTCTTGTCGGCGGGGATCACACCATGTCAGAAGTCAGAGTTGATGTTTGCTCCGCTTTCCAAGTGTCTCTTTCCTGAAGAGCTGATCAAGGGGATTGCTGCCTCGTTGATCCAGAAGGATACCCATGACCTGGTGGCGTCATCCGCACGTAAAGTCACAGCTTTACCTTCCGTGCCTAGACCTAGGATGGACACACCAGCGTCTAGGTTCATTCCGCCCTTTCGTGGCAGAACCTCCAGCAGAGGAGGTACCCGTGCCGATAGTCAACGTGGTAAAAAGAAGAAGGGTTCCAAGTCCTCAAAAGGCAGAGTCTGACTGCCAACCTCTCCAGACAGCAGTGGGAGCCAGGCTCAAGAACTACTGGCAGGCCTGGGAGAACAGGGGTGCAGACGCACAGTCTGTGAAATTGCTCAGAGAGGGGTACAGGATTCCATTCTTGCGCAAGCCCCCTCTAGCAACTACTCCCATCGACCTCTCTCCCAGGTACAGAGAGGAGGACAAGAGGCTAGCTTTACAGCAAGAGGTGTCTCTCTTGCTACAAAAGGGAGCGGTAGTCATAGTCCGGGACCATCAATCCCCGGGCTTCTACAACCGTCTCTTCTTAGTAGCGAAGAAGACAGGAGGGTGGAGACCGGTGCTGGACGTCAGTGCTCTAAATGTCTTTGTCACCAAGCAGACGTTCACCATGGAGACGACGAAGTCGGTGCTAGCATCGGTCAGGAAGGAAGACTGGATGGTCTCGTTGGACCTAAAGGACGCGTACTTTCACGTCCCCGTCCATCTAGACTCTCAACCTTTCCTAAGGTTCGTCTTTGGAAAGGTCGTTTACCAGTTCCAAGCCCTGTGCTTTGGCCTAAGCACGGCTCCTCTAGTGTTTACCAAACTGATGAGGAATATTGCCAAATTCCTGCATTTGGCAGACATCAGAGCCTCCCTCTATTTGGACGACTGGCTTTTAAGAGCTCCGTCAAGTCGTCGCTGTCTGGAGAATCTCAAATGGACTATGGATCTGACCAAGGAATTGGGTCTCCTGGTCAATATAGAAAAGTCCCAACTCGTCCCATCCCAAACTATAGTCTATCTAGGTATGGAGATTCAGAGTCGAGCTTTTCGGGCTTTTCCGTCGGCCCCCAGAATCAGTCAAGCCCAAGAATGCATCCAGAGCATGCTGAAAAGGAACCGATGTTCAGTCAGACAGTGGATGAGTCTAATAGGGACGCTTTCATCGCTGGAACAGTTCATCGCGTTAGGGAGACTCCACCTCCGACCCCTTCAGTATCACCTAGCTGCTCACTGGAGAAAGGACATGACGCTAGAAGCGGTCTCAGTTCCTATATCCGAAGAGATGAAGTCTGCACTGACTTGGTGGAAGAACAGCATTCTTCTCAAGGAAGGTCTACCACTGGCTGTTCAGACCCCCGACCACCTTCTCTTCTCGGACGCATCGGACACGGGCTGGGGTGCGACACTGGACGGTCGGGAATGCTCGGGCACGTGGAATCCGGATCAAAGAGCACTTCACATCAACTGCAAGGAGCTACTGGCAGTTCATCTGGCCTTGAGAAGCTTCAAGTCCCTCCTTCTAGACAAGGTGGTGGAGGTGAACTCCGACAACACTACAGCCTTGGCGTACATCTCCAAGCAAGGAGGGACTCATTCGAGGAAGTTGTTCGAGATCGCAAGGGACCTCCTCACCTGGTCAAGAGATCGAAAGATATCGCTTGTAACGAGGTTCATTCAAGGCGACATGAATGTCATGGCAGACCGCCTCAGCCGGAAGGGTCAGGTCATCCCTACAGAGTGGACCCTTCACAAGAATGTTTGCAGCAGACTATGGGCCCTGTGGGGTCAGCCCACCATAGATCTGTTCGCTACCTCGATGACCAAGAGGCTCCCAAATTATTGCTCACCGATTCCGGACCCAGCAGCAGTTCACGTAGATGCCTTTCTTCTGGATTGGTCCCATCTAGACCTGTATGCGTTCCCCCCGTTCAAGATTGTCAACAAGGTACTGCAGAAGTTCGCCTCTCACGAAGGGACACGGTTGACGTTGGTTGCTCCCCTCTGGCCCGCGAGAGAATGGTTCACCGAGGTACTGCAATGGCTAGTAGACGTTCCCAGGACTCTTCCTCTAAGAGTGGACCTTCTGCGTCAGCCGCACGTAAAGAAGGTACACCCAAGCCTCCACGCTCTTCGTCTGACTGCCTTCAGACTATCGAAAGACTCTCAAGAGCTAGAGGCTTTTCGAAGGAGGCAGCCAGAGCGATTGCCAGAGCAAGGAGGACATCCACTCTCAAGGTCTACCAGTCAAAATGGGAAGTCTTCCGAAGCTGGTGCAAGGCGAATTCAGTTTCCTCAACCAGTACCTCTGTAACGCAGATAGCTGACTTCCTTTTACATCTAAGGAATGTAAGATCCCTATCAGCTCCTACGATCAAAGGTTACAGAAGCATGTTGGCAGCAGTCTTCCGCCACAGAGGCTTAGATCTTTCCACCAACAAAGATCTACAGGACCTCCTTAAGTCTTTTGAGACCTCAAAGGAGCGTCGGTTAGCCACACCAGGTTGGAACTTAGACGTGGTTTTAAGGTTCCTGATGTCAGCAAGGTTCGAACCGCTTCAATCACCCTCTTTTAAAGATCTCACTTTGAAGACTCTTTTCCTCGTTTGCTTAGCAACAGCTAAAAGAGTCAGTGAGATACACGCCTTCAGCAGGAACATAGGTTTTACATCTGAAACGGCTACATGTTCCTTACAGCTTGGTTTTTTAGCTAAAAACGAGCTCCCTTCTCGTCCTTGGCCCAAATCGTTCGAGATTCCAAGCCTGTCCAGTTTGGTTGGAAACGAACAAGAGAGAGTACTATGCCCAGTAAGAGCTCTTAAGTACTATTTAAGACGTACAAAGCCATTACGAGGACAATCAGAAGCTTTATGGTGTTCTATTAAGAAACCTTCTTTACCGATGTCGAAGAACGCAGTTTCTTATTACATCAGACTTTTGATTAGAGAAGCCCATTCTCATCTGAATGAGGAAGACCTTGCTTTGCTGAAGGTAAGGACACATGAAGTTAGAGCTGTCGCTACTTCAGTGGCCTTCAAACAGAACCGTTCTCTGCAGAGTGTAATGGATGCAACCTATTGGAGAAGCAAGTCAGTGTTCGCATCATTTTACCTTAAAGATGTCCAGTCTCTTTACGAGAACTGCTACACCCTGGGACCATTCGTAGCAGCGAGTGCAGTAGTAGGTGAGGGCTCAACCACTACATTCCCATAATCCCATAACCTTTTTTAATCTTTCTCTTGAAATGCTTTTTATTGTTGTTTTTGGGTTGTACGGAAGGCTAAGAAGCCTTTCGCATCCTGGTTGATTTGGCGGGTGGTCAAATTCTTTCTTGAGAAGCGCCTAGATTAGAGGTTGTGATGAGGTCCTTTAGTATGGGTTGCAGCCCTTCATACTTCAGCACCTAGGAGTCGCTCAGCATCCTAAGAGGATCGCGAGGCTCAGTAAGGAAGACGTACTTAAAAAGGCAGAGAAATGGTTCAAGTCGACTTCCTTACCAGGTACTTATTTATTTTATGTTTGTTATTTTGAATAACTGCTAAAATGAAATACGGGATACTTAGCTTCTAATGTTAACATGTATGCTGGTCTCCACCCACCCCCCTGGGTGTGAATCAGCTACATGATCACCGGGTAAGATTAATATTGAAAAATGTTATTTTCCTTAGTAAAATAAATTTTTGAATATACTTACCCGGTGATCATGAATTTAAGGACCCTCCCTTCCTCCCCATAGAGACCCAGTGGACCGAGGAGAAAATTGGTTCTTGTTGACAAGAAGTACCTGAGTACCTACTCGACAGATGGCGCTGTTGTTGTACACCCCCACCTGTATAGCGATCGCTGGCGTATCCCGACCGTAGGTTTTTTCTGTCGGGCAACAGAGTTGCAGCTATATGATCACCGGGTAAGTATATTCAAAAATTTATTTTACTAAGGAAAATAACATTTTACATCAGCAGAGCAGATACCATTTAAAGGACGTGATATGAGTTATAGATAATAATAACACAGGTATTGTGCGTTAATTTTACGCCACTTGCATTAACTATATATTTTTCCAACTGGTTATCTTGTACTATTACTGCAAATCTAACATTTTTGGCATTTCCCTACTAAAACACCCTGGTTTCCCACCGAGAAACCCCATAATTATTATGCGGAGGTAGAAAAAGTCATGGACAGGTGGTTTGCCACAATATTCATTGTCAGAAATGGATGAAACACAAGATAATGGGTAGGAAAAACATTAATGGTTCATGTATTTTGGAATAAATTAAAGTACTGTATCATATTTATGAGTATTTCAGTATAAATGGTATGCAGTTTAAAATTAATCGGTAGCATAAGGGTTAAAGATATCAAAATGTTTAAGTAAGTTATCTCTCCTCTCTCTCTCTCTCTCTCTCTCTCTCTCTCTCTCTCTCTCTCTCTCTCTCTCTCTCTCTCTCATAATTTTAACTACGTATTTCAAATTCTTATTAATATCTGACCTCTGACACATAGGAAGCAAACTTCTGCAGAGTTGATGCGATGACTCCCTCGGGATCATTGTCAACTGGAAATTTCTGGGGGAACAAAGAAAATACATTTATAATACCAGTATAGTTTTATGAAATTTCAATTTAGTTGCTTAATACTACACATACTTCTGTACTTTACAAAAGCCTATTACGTTATACCAACTGAGGCAAAGATACAACTTCAAATACTATTTAATAATCAACAATTGTATGCTTGATATTAAAGGTATTTCTCTGAGTAATCCTTCTCCTAGTTACCTAAGCTGTAGCTTTTGTTTACCTCTGATGCATGGCTGTATTTACAAGGTTAGGTAACAGGTCAAGAAAAAAATTTAAGTATTGATAGTTATATAGCACAAATATAGGAAAGCATCAGCCTTAACTTACTCTTACCTGATAAATAAGTTAGTATATTATACTGTATTTGATCTTATATAACTATATGCTTTTATGTCTTTTCAATTTAGGGGCATTTACAATATGAATTCCCCTTAACTGAAAAGACATGAAACCCTAGAGTTATATAGAACCCAATACACCACTGCAAACCTAGTTATAAAGTAAAGCAGGAGAGAGTAGGTTGAGACTTTCACTGTTATATGAGAATTTTCCAACCCTTGCATGTTATTGTAGTACAGTACTGTATTGTTAAGGCTTTTTGTCTTTTCCATAGGCCTACTCCGTATTTTCTGTTATGTAATTATGAATAAGTGCTCAAAATATTATTTAATGGTATTCCCCACTATTACCACGAACAATCAAATTTGTGGATGTCAAACCCACAAGTTTTAAGTTCTGATTGTAAATAAATGAAGTCGGCAATATCTTACCCTAAGCTACGTCTAATTTTATTGTAGCAATATTGGCTCCTACAGGGATACAAACCCTAAAGAACTCGGCTGGTAACATTTTTACGAGGTGTCGGTAATTAGTAGCGAGTGAAGGCAGGGAAGCCTCACCCTCATGCCAGTACCGTATGCATCATGCATCATCCTCGTGATACAGTAGTGTTGTTAAGAAAATTACCAGCAGCCAAACTGTACTGCAACACTGCTCACTTGTTTTTGCACGCTAGCAGCCCAGTTGCAGTTCAGCTTTCATTGAGAGAGGATTTATGCCGATAATTAGCCATTGGCGTTGGAGCTGAACAGGCTCGGCGGACGTCCACCCACTTTGAATGACGATGTAACACTGAGCAGACACATGAAATTGGCCTGGCCCACATCAACACAGTGATGCAGCTTCATGTTGAAGAAGTCCTTTCTAGTGTATATGGGGGTTTAGATAATCGTCGCAACGTTAGACAAGGTTAAGAGGTCCAGTGTCTGGTCCTTTTTTTCCTTTCTTCCTTCCCCTCTCTTTTGCAGCATTCATACCATTATTTGCTGAATCAGATGTTTTGATGCAGATAAGATTCCCCACAAAGAACTGTTCTATCTATAATAATAACATGACTGTACTTTATATTGAGCCAACATTAACAGCATATCATTGTTCTCTAGTCTTAAATAGTAGCCATAGCCTCAGAACCATGGTCCTCCACTGTCTTGGGGTAGAGTTCTCTTGCTTTAGGGCACACTATTGTCATTATTTCCTCTTCGCTTGTTTTTTGAAGCTTTTATAGTTTATATATGAAAGATCTATTTTAATGCTGTAATTGTTCTTAAGATATATTAATTGTTCATTACTTCTTTTGTAGTTTATTTATTTCCTTGTTTCCTTTCCTCACTGAGCTATTTTTCCCTGTTGGAGCCCTTAGGCTTAAAGCATCCTGCTTTTCCAACTAGGGTTGTAGTTTAGCTAGTAATAATGATAATAATAATACAGGTTCTTCTGTGACCATCTCATCATAGACAATAATCTAGCTTATCATTCGAAAATCTATTTATCTCGCCTTACACCATAACCTAACCTAGCGTTTGAAAATCTATTTATCAAAGAACGTGGCAGGAGTCGACATCTCGCACCTCTTAAGTCCGAGTAACTTAACATACTGGAATTTTAAGCTTCACTTCCTGCCTCAATACCACACATGGCCCAGGTGAAGGTTAAAGTTGCATCTCGGTGTTCTGACAAGGGGGGTGGGACTTCACCACCCGCCAGTAACTGCCGAAAAACCTCGTTAAAATTTTTTTACAGCAGTTTCTGCCAAGCTGAAATTGTACTTTTCAGGTTTCTGTAGTTGGGAAAATTTCAAATTGCTTTTAAAAAATTTGGTTTTTCTTTTCAGAGTCTAGTCCTGACTCCCTCAAGGTCTGTTATTGGGTGATTCAATGAAGTCTTAGTTAGGCTTACGATAGTTTGTTGGTGATTTTAGTTAGATTTAATGATAGTTAATTGGTGATTTTGTTAGACTTATGATAGTTAATGGTGTCGAAGCCTATGATTTTCATTTAGAAATACCTCGCTAAAAATGCACCAAATTTGCAAAATAAAAGATACACAGGTACGGTGGTATGCATTGTATAAATGACAGGAAAATACAACACAAATTAAAACAAAATAGTATATCAGAATAAAAGAGCTAAGGTGACTAGGAGAGATAGTATCGTACAAAGGAAGTCCCTAATCTCGTGCTTAGTTATCACTAAATGCTAATCAGTAATGTTGGAATTGGTACCTCTACCTCATTTGATATGAAATGCTTCTATAAAGCATAATGTTTTATTTGAATGAACATAGCCAAGATGCAGGTCATCTCACTTACAGAAACAGAATACTGTAACCTTATGGAAATATGACACAACAGCACTTTAAACCATTCTTGTATCACAAAAGACATGTCCAAGAACATGTCTGTCATACAATATCCTATCAAAACAAAGGTAAAATTATCATAAAGGCCAACTAAATCTAGATTAAATATTACGCCGAATTCACTTCATTAAAAAAAAAAAACGATGCTCACCTGTGTGCTATACGACTTTAAATGTTTTGATAATTCCTGATAGACGGAAGTTAGCTGGTTATGAGCCGCTACCAACTTGGATGAGAGCTGATGCAGAGTTGTGACGTAGTCACGCAGCATTCGCGCATCTTCGCTGAATACCCCGACGAGGGAGCGAACCTGTAATTAAATGACATGTAGAATCTGCAAACTTATTTCACCTGCTCCTAGCATGGAGAGGAAGTTCCCAACTTACATACATTTGAGTCGCAAACATTCAGATACACAAACACAAATTTAACTGAAAATAACAAAGACAAGATAAAGAAATACCGTACAGTACAGTAATAAAATGCTTCTTTTAGAACAGTAAGCAAAACTACATTTGTAATAACCTGATATCTATGTCATATGAAACCTTAACTATTTTGTTGACTTTTGTAGCAGGAAATATAAGCATGGGATTCAGGTTAGGTTTACTATAGGGCAAAATAACTTCTTGGAATCTATTAACCCTTTTACCCCCAAAGGACGTACTGGTACGTTTCACAAAACTCATCCTTTTACCCCCATGGACGTACCGGTACGTCCTTGCAAAAAACTGCTATTTACATTTTTTTTTGCATATTTTTGATAATTTTATGAGAAACTTCAGGCATTTTCCAAGTGAATGAGACCAACCTGACCTCTCTATGACAAAAATTAAGGCTGCTAGAGCAATTTAAAAAAAAATCTACTGCAAAATGTGCTTGAAAAAAAATAAACCCTGGGGGTTAAGGGTTGGAAAGTTCCAAATAGCCTTGGGGTAAAAGGGTTAAGTTTGTAAGTTAAGGACTGCAAATGTTTCTTCAAACAATATATCCAAATTAGAAAGGTCCAAGTGAGATATGAAATCATTCTTTCAGAAACAAAATAAATGAATACACTTACAGTACTTCATACATGCCACATGAATTCTGTTTTTACAGTTACTTTAAAAGTCAATAAATATGTCGCTTACATTACATAGACAGCAAGTATTTGTTCAAAGAAGATATCCAAATTAGATATGTTAAAAGGATCCCACAACTACATATCCTGAACTCTTTAACATCTGCCTAAGTAGCTAAAATATATTAGTTGATGCTTAAAGAATCACTATTATTTAGCCTATTGCACTTTAATGATAGTAACCATGAAACTAACTTCTTGTTATGATTGTAATATCTTATTGATATACCCGTATGTAAATTATTACCAAATATGAAGACCTGTTTGAAAAGGCTACTGGTAAATGTGAACGAGGGTCCTCGTTATCATCTCTTTCGTGTGTAGCTACAACTTTCATGTCTTCATTCGACCATTCTGCAAGTTGTACTATTAATGATAACTCTTATGAAAGGAACTACAAAATACCAAAGTTGAAGTATTACAATATGTAGTAGAGGAAATGAATGCCAACAACAAACCTCAAAAAAAAAAAATTACAGCTTCAACCTACTGTACTTTGAATACCATTAAAAAAGATATAAGAACTTGCTATATCTTTATCCATGGCATTTGTCTTGAACATAATGAAATATGGTTTCTTCTGGTGTATTTTCAAGTGTTAAAGTTAAAAGTTGTGGGTTTTAGGTCTCCACTCAAGACGATCTACATCATTCTGCTCGGGCGACCATAACCCAGCAGGGACTATCACTAGCCCCCTCTAACCTCCCCCCAGGCGCTACCCTAGGGAGTACCCCCCGGTAGAAGGTCTCACACTATCCACATCCTGGTGGGGATGCGAACTCGGGACCTCTGAAACAGAAGCCTGCGACACTACCAACCTAGATATCCGAATTATCTACCTAACAATTTCACCTGTAAATCTATAGACTTCAAAGTGTAAAACCGAATAACTTCTATAAAAACCTGTATTGAAAATTATAAGATCTTGCTAAATCTTTATCCATGGCATTTGTCATAAACATAATGAAATATAGTTTCTCCTCGGTGTATTTTCATTTGCTATCAAATTATCTAGATACCAATTCCTACTGGAAATCAATAGGCTTCAAAGTGTAAAACCAAATAACTTCAATAAAAATCTGTAATGAAAATTGTCTCGAGCACATTAAAATAAACCCAAAATATCATCTTTTCACAGGGATAAATCAACCTCCCTATATGTCTGAATGGTGCCTGGGTTAAACACATACAGCACTTAACATATACATCTACAGGATAGTTCCCTGTGGAGATTTCTGAACAGTATTAGTTTGAAAAACAATAAAAGATCTTTTATATTGATTTGTCTAGTAGTTGGTATTCAGATATATGGACAGCCCTAAAAAGCACCCAACAAGGTTGAATAACCAATTATATTCAGTGGTAAACCAAGGTTTTGGGAAGAGATATAAAAATAGTAAAATATACTGAGCTATGCTAACCTAACCTAGGTAGCTGGTTCTAACCTATGCCGAGGGGAAAGACTGCTGCCACTCGCATAATTCCTGAGCCCCAATAAATTGTAAATTAGGCAATTGGTTAAGTAAAATGGTTATTTAAGTCTATCTCTGTACCTCTTCTTAACTTGCCCGGATGTTTTCAAGACGCACAATAAAGTTTTCAGTTTTGAGCAAAACTATATAAGTTAGTATCACTGTGAATCTTCAAAGTAATAAATATAATAAAAATGATGAGACAAAAGGAGATCAGAGAGAATTTGAATCTTGCAATATACCAAATTGTTAAAATACAAAACTGAGCCCGTGGACATAAATTTACTTTGACGTGTTGCGTCTCTTACTGTCATTATCAGTCAAGACAAGAATTATTGAAACTATAATTAACTTACTGTCATTATCAGTCAAGACAAGAATTATTGAAACTATAATTAACTTGGGAACCCCTGTAAGCTACTATTTTAAAGAATATGGAAAAAATGGTTATATTTCGAGATTACTTTCAATTTGTAAATAATCATTGAGGATCAATCAAAATTCTCACAATTTTCTCATTTATTTTGAAGAAAATCTTAAGATTTCAAGAGATTAACCCAATCACACTGTATTATTTCCTCCTACAATTAGGTCAAACTATATTCGTTAAATATTCACTCGTGCACCATCACTAGTAAACGAACATTCCTCAGAAGCGGCCTTAGTTATTTGCCACACTCCATCAAAGCTGACATATGTCACCATGTTCTTGCTTATGAAGTACCATAGTGTTTCTAAGCTGCGTAAGATTGGATATGTATATAATATTCTTCAATAATGACAGCTATGTGTAGATATTTTCGGTATGGGGGTCAGGGTATCATGCCAAACGTGTTAAATACATGTTTGTTTACAGTGACGGATCTTAGATAACTTCCGTATAAGTAAAACTACTTAAGAAAAGTAAAACTTTGTAAGGTTTGTTACGTTAATAAACTATATCAGCATCTAATGATTCTGACCAAGTTTAATTTATCGTTTCTCAATCACCACAGTCTAAAAGCAGGCGAACCTGCAACCAGTAATATATCTTAAAGAAGCCTAGCCTGTATAACCATATTTGGAGCCTTTGTATATCAGCGGCCATTTCCTCATGGGTTCATTAAAAATGGACATCAACTAACCCAAACTTTCCCCCCTAACCTACAAGCCATGTCCTCACCTACTTATCTAATGGGGGTGCTAACGGCCCCCTGCGACCCCCCTTACATTGCTGTATTCTAAGTTAGACATAATACATACAGGTGGCCGTTATCATACATATACCCCTCCTATTTAAGCAATATACTTAATATTTATAACCTAAATACGGCATAGAGTCCTGTTTGATTACAGTTACGAACGGGGATAGCTTTCCTACTAAAAAACAGATTATTTCTACAGAAAAATGCCCGTTTTCCTCAAAAATAACTTATTTTTACAGCAAATAAATACTTGTGGAATATTTATATATATCTATATCCGTCGATAATGTGGGACCCTAGTCGGAACCCGCAGTTCTGGGTGTGGAAAACTTACTGGGAAAACGTTATGTAATGGTATAAAAAAAGCCTTTTCCAGTACATTATTTTCTTACACGCATAATAAATCCACAGTGTACCGTCAATAAATATAATTTCAACCTTGAATCCTACAGGCTTATAATAGGCATAAGATAGAAAGAGGCTGCGAGATAATGCTGGCATCCTGCAAATCCTACATATTAGGAATAGGATAGAAAGAGGCTGCGAGCGAGATAATGCTGGCATCCTCCAAATCCTACATATTAGGTATAGGATAGAAAGAGGCTGCGAGACAATGCTGGCATCTTCCAAAATCCTACCAAACAAAGGCTCGGCTTCCATATTACCTGGGGCGAATCCTCCAATGCATTCTCCAAGGGCAGCTTGTCATACGTTGGCACTGCCATTGATGAAGTCTGCTCTCAAGTTTGCAATCGCTCGAGGATTGCAAACAGCGTCAAGGACGTCCTAAATAGAAGGATAATTGTAAGATAGTCGAGTTTGTTGATCCAATCAGCTGATGACAGAAGCTTGAACAGCGTTACAACGGACTTTTATCTGTCATTTACTTCAGTGGCTTCACAGGAATTAAAAGGGATCCTAGTGCAGGAGTCCTTTTTGGCGTGACACCTGGTGCTTAAGGTAGATCCTGCAAGGTGAATTATTCACATAATTACAGGAAATGGAAATTATAGGGGACTTGTTACTCGGGAGCTGGGACTAGCGAGCAATGTTGGAGCGGTCGTTTTTCATTACTTGTGAAAATATCTTTATTTAATGCAAATAAATAGTCTTTTTCATCTTTTTTCATACGCTAATTATTTTTTATTAATAAAATACATTAAAAATCTTGTTTGATTACTAATAAATAAATTAAATTAATTAGTATATTTTGATAAATCAAATCATTATGCTAAAACGAACGGTTCCATCCATATTTGACAGCTACGGAGACCCTGCCCTAAAAGGTCAGTGCTGGATACCAGACAAATGGACCCCGGCTGTCATTAAAAGTCTAGTCATTTAGATTGCATCACCACTGACAATTCTGGGTAGTGGCATTCAAAGCATCTGTATTGCCCGTTCATTTTGTTCAAGTGTTTTTTGAAATCAGAAAAAGTAGCGATTATGTACTGGGTACAGTGCGTGGGTAGATAGCCGAGGTGGGGTCCACTCATGTGAGAACTGTGTTTTCTTTTTGGGCCCATCCTCAACTTTAGGATTCATTAGGGATAAAGTATGCTATCTAATTTCTCTCCCAATGGTTTTGTTAAAGTTTTTATAGTTTATATAGGAAATATTTATTTCTATGTTAGTGTTCTTAATATATTTTATTTTTTCCTTTTTTCCTTTCCTCATTTGGGCTATTTTCCCTGGCGGGGGCTTATAGCATTCTGCTTTTCCAACTAGGGTTGTAGCTTAGTAATTAGTAATAATAATAATAATAATGATAATAATAATAATAATAATATGTTGACATAGGATGTTTTCAACTTTCAGTTTTTAGTCTCTATAGGCTATTTCCTTAAATTACTTCTGTTCTTGATCAGTGCTTAAAATTACCAGCTAATTAACGTAAGGCATAAAATTACATCTAACTAATACAGGTTACAAGGATTTGCGTATTACAGTAAAAGATAAAGTGAATTATATATTTGATTGTATTGATCAATATGGATGAAAGTACTTACAATTCGTATTTATGAATAAGTATCTGTACTAATATATATATATATATATATATATACATATATATATACATATATATATATATATATATGTATATATATATGTATATATATATATATATATGTATATATATATGTATATATATGTATATATATGTATGTATATATATGTATATATATATATATATATATATTACCTTTTGCAAGTCTCCAAAATCTTTCATTATTTTCGATCATAATTTTCTTAAGAACCCCCATTTAATATTTAAAGGATTACTCTCTCTCTCTCTCTCTCTCTCTCTCTCTCTCTCTCTCTATATATATATATATATATATATATACATATATGTGTATGTATGTATGTATGTGGGCGCTTTTGTCGTTATTCATTTCTAAACAAAGATAAATTAGAATAAGTTGGCTACCGAAAAGTACTGTCGTTTTTGTTTTAAGTAGATTTTTTTTTTTTGTAAAATTATGTAAAACAGTTAAATCTCAGTTTAAGAAAGAACATTGTCTTGTGAAACATTCGTATCTAATGAAACTCAACATCAGAAATAATATATATATATATATATATATATAGCCTATATATATATATATATATATGTGTGTGTATATATATATTATATGTATATATATATGTATATATATATATATATATTATATACATATATATATATATATATATATTATATACATATATATATATATATATATTGTCTTTCTTATGGCCAGAATAGGAAATATATTGATTAGTTTTTCTCATTGAAGATTAAATATATTAGTATTTTCTTCTACTCTGGATATATGAACAGTAAAATTAAACATGTACATTGTCCTTTTCGATGGTAAGAATGAAAAAAAAAATCAAATAGTTTTTTTCTCATTGAAGGTTAAATAACTTAACATTTCCATCTACTTTGATATTACGTGAACAGGATATATTAATATTGTTCAAATTACACGCTCCAGTGCCTCATCCCTCAAAGTTGAAAAACGCGAAAAATAGAAATGTCAAAGGTTGTCAAACTACGAGAAATTAGATTACGTAAAGATGTCCTTGAGAAATATCGTCTCGATTTGGGTTTGAGAAGAAGATGGAAGCTGAGGTCCTTATCTATTAGCGTTGCAAAATGAGCTTAAGGATTGTTTAAGTGACTCGGTGGAGGGTGATGTTTTCCTCTAATGAACTGCGCAGATAATGGTTGAGACGCGATATTATCTTTTATTTTTTTTAATGGAGTTTACCCTCAAATAGATTTTCGCGTGATCCCGTTTTCTAAGACTGTTAAAGAAAAATCTTGATTATAGTGCGAGTTTGTTATAGTATGCGATTTTTTTATTTCATTCAAGGGTTTGGAAAATTCATTGTGATTATTTTATCGTTTTGTGCAATTATGCTGCCATGATGTACCCTATTGCATACGTATACTGTAACATAGCCTACATGTTTTCACATCAACAAATGCAGCAGTTTATAGCCCATTGCAGAACAAAGTCCTCAGACATTTCTTCTTGAAGCAGGGCTAGATGCGTGAACCAAAAAAACCCTTCCTCTCCCTTCTCGTCCTTTCCCTTCCTATCCACTCTTGGCTGCCTATCAGGTGGCCCCTTAATCAACCTAACATTGCACGAGGGTCTGCCCCTCTCTTTTACTCTC
Organism: Palaemon carinicauda; assembly: GCF_036898095.1. NCBI lineage: Eukaryota > Metazoa > Arthropoda > Malacostraca > Decapoda > Palaemonidae > Palaemon > Palaemon carinicauda. The sequence continues at coordinate 107,231,862 of NC_090748.1, forward strand.
CTCCTTTTCTCCCTTTTCCCATAACCTTCCCTTCCCGAGTACCTGACCTCGGGCTCTAAACTGGATTGTATCCAGGAGTACTCTTCCTTATCCCTTATTCCCCACTTCCCTATCCTTATCCTTGTTGTTGTTGTTGTCCTTATTCATGTCTGGGTTTTGGCCAGTTTTCATCATCATGCTGGCCAATGCGGATTGGTGAAGGTGGGAGACTTTAGTCTGTTCGCTCATAGCAAACCAACCTAGTATGTGTATCCTTGACCAGTACGCCTACATCTTTGCTGATCATGGCGATACACAAACCCTTTCACCACGTTTAGGTATCTCCACGTTTAGGTATCTCCACTCAGAAAGGGGTGTATACACACATAGGCCTACACAATCTTTAACATCATGTTGTTTCCCCAAATAAGGGTTGGCTCGAGAGACGAAGCACTGCATGAGTGTACCATATATGTAGCAAACATTCACAATATTATTATTATTATTATTATTTTTGGGCTCAAGCCATGACGTCCTGATGGAAGGTTCCTTCAGTAGCTTCCTGAGGGTATATATGACTACAGTAGATATTCCCAGAGAATTAAACTAAAGGTTTCACAGAATTCTAACTTCTGGCGGGAGTACCCTAAAGGTTTCCCTTTAGGATATCGTATATCAACAGGGGACGTATGCTTGACAAGCCACATGGCCATCTGCACCCCACATAGCGTTTACGCTTCGAGGGGGAAGGTGGCAAGTTATAGGAGGAGCCATTGTAAAGTTATCCTCCTGCGTTACTGTTACTGTACCTCGCGACGTAAACAAACGGCAGCCATAGCTGTCCGCCATCTTGACTGACGTCCGTTTATTATTATTATTATTATTATTATTATTATTATTATTACTTGCTGAGCTACAACCCTAGTTGCAAAAGCAGGATGCTCTAAACACAGGGGCCACAACAGGGAAAATAGCCCAGTGAGAAAGGAAACAAGGAAAAATAAAATTCTAAAAACAGTAAGATGTTCAGCAGGTTTAGTTTACCTACATTGTAAGATCATTGGTAGCAGACGTCGAACACACTTGAATATTCTCTGAATGTTCAGGTCTTAATCCAAGCTCTTTGTTATGATAAACTCTTCTCCTCTGATCTCTCCACATGAACAAGCCATCTCGAGACATACCAATCCATCTTGACACTTAGACTTTCAATTCGTTAGCAGTACAATATTTATTTATTTCAATCATATTTAATATCCACGTTTTATTGATTTAGTTAAACTTGATGGACCTTTTATTTTGAGTTGATGTGAAAATGATTGATTAAACTGAAGAAAATTATATCGAAAAAAAAGAGAATTTATTGAAGAAATATTTTTTATATAATTCTATTAAAAATGTCATCAACTATACTAATTTTTTTTAATGAGGCGCATTTGCACTGACTTGCAGGGGTGCCCTTTTAGCTCGGAAAAGTTTCCTG
>NC_090748.1:107238323-107240823 GCF_036898095.1 Palaemon carinicauda
ATAGGAGTCTCTCTCTCTCTCTCTCTCTCTCTCTCTCTCTCTCTGAGGTTCAAACGAGGTATATGATTTGGTTGTCCTATCTGTTAGGATAGGAGTCAGTCTCTCTCTCCCCCCCCTTTCTCTCTCTCTCTCTCTCTCTCTCTCTCTCTCTCTCAAAGGATCAAACGATGTATATGATTTGCTTGTCCTACCGGGCAGGAAAGGTCTCTCTCTCTCTCTCTCTCTCTCTCTCTCTCTCTGAGGTTCAAACGAGGTATATGATTTGGTTGTCATATGGGGCAGGAAAGATCTCTCTCTCTCTCTCTCTCTCTCTCTCTCTCTGAGGTTCAAACGAGGTATATGAATTGGTTCTATTTGTTAGGATAGGAGTCTCTCTCTCTCTCTCTCTCTCTCTCTCTCTCTCTCTCAGGTTCAAACGAGGTATATAATTTGATTGTCCTGTCCTATCTGTAAGGATAGGAGTCTCTCTCTCTCTCTCTCTCTCTCTCTCTGAGGTTCAAACGAGGTATATGATTTGGTTGTCCTATCTGTTAGGATAGGAGTCAGTCTCTCTCTCCCCCCCCTTTCTCTCTCTCTCTCTCTCTCTCTCTCTCTCTCTCTCTGAGGTTCAAACGAGGTATATGATTTGGTTGTCATATGGGGCAGGAAAGATCTCTCTCTCTCTCTCTCTCTCTCTCTCTCTCTGAGGTTCAAACGAGGTATATGAATTGGTTCTATTCGTTAGGATAGGAGTCTCTCTCTCTCTCTCTCTCTCTCTCTCTCTCTCTCTCAGGTTCAAACGAGGTATATAATTTGATTGTCCTGTCCTATCTGTAAGGATAGGAGTCTCTCTCTCTCTCTCTCTCTCTCTCTCTCTCTCTCTGAGGTTCAAACGAGGTATATGATTTGGTTGTCCTATCTGTTAGGATAGGAGTCAGTCTCTCTCTCCCCCCCCTTTCTCTCTCTCTCTCTCTCTCTCTCTCTCTCTCTCTCAAAGGATCAAACGATGTATATGATTTGCTTGTCCTACCGGGCAGGAAAGGTCTCTCTCTCTCTCTCTCTCTCTCTCTCTCTCTCTGAGGTTCAAACGAGGTATATGATTTGCTTGTCCTATCTGTTGGGATAGGATTCTCTCTCTCTCTCTCTCTCTCTCTCTCTCTCTGAGGTTCAAACGAGGTATATGATTTGCTTGTCCTATCTGTTGGGATAGGATTCTCTCTCTCGCCTCTCTCTCTCTCTCTCTCTCTCTCTCTGAGGTTCAAACGAGGTATATGATTTGGTTGTCATATGGGGCAGGAAAGATCTCTCTCTCTCTCTCTCTCTCTCTCTCTCTCTGAGGTTCAAACGAGGTATATGATTTGGTTGTCCTATCTGTTAGGATAGGAGTTTCTCTCTCTCTCTCTCTCTCTCTCTCTCTCTCTCTCTAAATTTTCATTATTCCCTTCATTAACATTTACACTTGGTAATAGAATATTCCTTTTGAATCTGAAGTAACTTTTGTATCAAAACGATTTCAATTTTTGAAAAATCCGGTACAATTTCGTCTTTAATTTAGATCCTATATTTCATTTAGCTATTTATAGCTAGTATGTATGAACTAATGTTGATAACCATTCTACGAACACTGGGGAAGATAGAGAATTCTACGTTAGGTTAGGTTACAATCTGCTTGCACATGAAACTTGCCTAATTCTTTCATTATTTTCATCCATTTTATATTTATCTTCCCCATTCTTCCTCAGAATTCTGTTCAGGCATAGTTATTATTATTATTATTATTATTATTATTATTATTATTATTATTATTATTATTACTTGCTAAGCTACAACCCTAGTTGGAAAAGCAGGATGCTATAAGCCCTGAGTCCCCGAACAGGGAAAATAGCTCATTGAGGAAAGGAAAAAAAAGGAAAAATAAAATATTTCAAGAATAGCAACAACATTGAAATAAATATTTCCTCTATAAACTATAAAAACTTTAACAAAACAAGAGAAAGAGAAATTATATAGAGTAGCGTGCCCGAGTGTACCCCCAAGCAAGAGAACTCTAACCCAAGACAGTGGAAGACTGGTACAGAGTCTATGGCACTACCCAAGACTAGAGAACACTGGTTTGATTTTGTAGTGTCCTTCTCCTAGAAGAGCTGCTTACCATAGCTAAAGAGTCTTAGTAATACAGGATGAATATATTGCAGAGCCTCTGTAACGTTTACAACACTTCCAGAATGTTTTAAATCACTGGGTGGATTTCTTTAGTAGTTAGAGGTAACTTAAATTAGCTTCGTAATTTATGACGACTTGGGTAAGAGCGCTGATTATTATTATTATTATTATTATTATTATTTATTATTATACTTATACTTATTATTATTATTATTATTATTATTAGCTAAGCTACAAACCTAGATGGAAAAGTAGGATGCTATAAGCCCAATGGCTCCAATAGGGAAAATGGTCCAGTGAGGAAAGAAAATCACGAAATAAACTAAAGAGAAGTAATTAACAATTAGAATAGAATATT
>NC_090748.1:107245823-107247942 GCF_036898095.1 Palaemon carinicauda
ATCACATCGGTCTAGTGGGAAGGAAGTTGCCTGTTATGAATCAATTTAGGAGCTCTCCGACCAGGTCACTTAACCTTCATGAGGGGCGGTTATCAGTCAAGGGTTAACGGTCCGGCCTATAGGAGTTAGTGCAGGATTAATCCTGGGTTAAGGATATTCGTATCCAGTTACGATCAGGATGGAAAACCAAGATAGCGCAATATGGTATGACAATGTTGATTTTAATTGTTGGTTTTCATATCTAAAAAATGTTTGGAATAAAGGTGATACTATCTCTCTCTCTCTCTCTCTCTCTCTCTCTCTCTTCATATACAGACATGCTTGCAAAAAAAAAGGATTTTGTCTATATTTGATAATGTTGCTGCCCATGTAATACTCTCTCTCTCTCTCTCTCTCTCTCTCTCTCTCTACAGACATGGTTGCAAAAAAGTATTTTTGTCTTATTTGATAATGTTGCTATCCTTATAATTATCTCTCTCTCTCTCTCTCTCTCTCTCTCCCCTTATACTGATTCATGCTTGAGAAAAAAGTATTTTGTCTTTATATTTGATAATGCTATCCGTGTGATAGCCTCTCTCTCTCTCTCTCTCTCTCTCTCTCTCTCTCTCTACAGATTCATGCGTGAGAAAAAAGTATTTTGTCTTTATATTTGATAATGCTATCCATGTGATAGCCTCTCTCTCTCTCTCTCTCTCCTCTCTCTCTCTCTCTCTTTTCGTATAGACATGCTTGAGAAAAAAGTATTTATTGTCTTTATATTTGATAAAGTTGCTATGGATGTAATACTCTCTCTCTCTCTCTCTCTCTCTCTCTCTCTCTCCTCTTATACAGATTCATGCTTGAGGGAAAAGTATTTTGTCTTTATATTTGATAATGCTATCCATGTGATAGCCTCTCTCTCTCTCTCTCTCTCTCTCTCTCTCTCTCTTCATATGCAGACATGCTTGAGATAAAAGTATTTATTGTCTTTATATTTGATAAAGTTGTTACCGATGTAATACTCTCTCTCTCTCTCTCTCTCTCTCTCTCTCTCTCTCGTATACAAGCATGCTTGAAAAATATATTTTGTCTCATTTGATAAAGTTGCTCCATGTAATAGTCTCTCTCTCTCTCTCTCTCTCTCTCTCTCTCTCTCTCCGTATACAGGCAAAGTTGAATCAGTAGAACTTCAAAAGTTCAAACTTGTAGCAAATGTTTTTATGGTGAATAGGCTAACATAAGTCTATTTTATAGTTTATATATGAAATGTCTGTTTTAATGTTGTTATTGTTTTTAAAATATTTTATTTTGATCGTTCATTACTTTTTATATAACTTATTTATTTCCTTAGTTCCTTTCCTCACTGGGCTATTTTTCCCTGTTGAAGCCCTTGGGCCTATAACATCCTCCTTTTCCAACTAGGGTTGTAGCTTGGCTAGTAATAATTTCATATATATATATATATATATATATAAATATATATATATATATATACATATATATATATATATATATGTGTGTGTGTGTGTGTGTGTGTCTGTGTGTGTGTACCTATAATTATTACGAATTCTACGTCAGTATTTTATCCAGAAGCCTCACAACTATCATTCGTTACCGTACTTTTTTCAATACGCCTATTTTATTATTATTATTATTATTATTATTATAATTATTATTATTATTATTACGGCTATATACTGTCATTCAGATTAACCCACCTCTTTGGAAAGTTGTCTGTGATAAGAAAATTTACATTTAATTAACGTAACATATTTACCTCTTCATTTATTGTAACACAAGAAATTCATCGCTGGAAATATCGAGTCAGTGTGTGACGTAATATTCAGAACTATTACCATAGTTAGTGCCATCTCCCTAAGTTCCTAGTGTGGATATATTTAGCAAAGTACAAACTTGATGTCTGCATTACTGAAAAATCGTATATATAATTCTTTATTCATTAGTTCTCGTGTAGTTTATTTTTTTTTCCTTATTGTGCTATTTTCCCTGCTGCCTTTGATTAGATTTCTCTTGCTTGAGGGTACACTCGGGCACACTATTCTATCTTGTTTCTCTTTCTCTTGTTTTGTTAAAGTTTTTATAGTTTATAGATATTTATTTTAATGTTATTGTTCTGAAG
>NC_090748.1:107250942-107265942 GCF_036898095.1 Palaemon carinicauda
ATCAGGCGTGCACTTCACAATGCATTTTATATATTTATTTGTTTCTTTCTTTACTTATTAATTTTGCTTTCCTTTTTTTTTATTAATATAAACTTTGTGATGATATTTGAAATAGCATGACTAATTAAACATAAAAATAATCACACGTTTATTAGATGATCATGTTTATTAATTTTGATACAGTAAATAAAAGTGTAATTGTATCGTCAAAATCAACGATATATGTATAGTGGATCGAGATAGAAAATAACGATCACAAGTTGGCAACAATATTTCCAATTTGCATGCTTCTATAAAACCCCAAAAATATTACTTCTACGTAAAAGATAATTGGTAAAAAAATAACACCCTTAATGGGAAGAAGCGATTATTTTATAGAAAACGGCTGTAAACAAAAGAAAACGGGAATATCGGCCCATCACCCAAGTGAAAATAACTGTCCCAGACGAATTTAATTACTTTTCTCGTGAATTCCTCCTCCAATTAAATTGTTTACGCTTGTAAAGAATGTCCCTTCTATTTTATTACAGACACGTTCACACTTTATCATCTTGACAGCAGAGAGAGAGAGAGAGAGAGAGAGAGAGAGAGAGAGAGAGAGAGAGAGAGAGAGAGTCGAATTGACATTGTCAAGTTTGGTTGTCGAGAACAACTGACAGTTGACGGTCTGAAACCGGTTGAAAAGACTCTATAAATAGAATAGGAATATTAAGTATGGAGTTCACTCACTGCTTTATAGAATGCAATAGAATACAAAACGACTTTGCAACTTTATTTAGCCGTAGGGAACTAGTACAAGCATCAATTGCTCATAATGGAGCATATAAGCCAGATAGAACGAATGTTGATGATTAATGATGCCATTAGATATCATAGCATATTATTATTATTATTATTATTATTATTATTACTTGCTAAGCTACAACCCTAGTTGGAAAAGCAGGATGCTATAAGCCCAGGGGCCCCAACAAGGAAAATAGATGAGCTGAAGAAAAGAGATTAGGCCTATACGAAAGGAAAATATCTATTAAAGGGATATTCTCAAATGGAATGAAGATTAAAACCGAATTGATAGAAATATATAAAAATTAGAAATGAAATATAATATAGGCCTACACCGGTGATGGTTCTCAATAACTTCGAAGTTCATCTTCATCATCTCCTCCTAGGCCTATTGACGCAAAGGGCCTCGGTTAGATTTCACTAGTCGTCTCTATCTCGAGCTTTTAATTCATTACTTCTCCATTCATCATCTACTTCGCGCTTCATAGTCCTCAGCCATGTAGGTTTGTGTCTTCCAACTCTTCTAGTACCTTGTGGAGCCCAGTTGAAAGTTTGGCGAACTAATCCCTCTTGGGGAGTGCTAAGTTGAAGTTCTCTCTCTCTCTCTCTCTCTCTCTCTCTCTCTCTCTCTCTCTCTCTCTCTCTCTCTCTCTCTCTCAACTTCAAAGACAGGGTATATTGCGCTGACAAAACATTAACTACGGAAAATATTACGTCAGCAGTTTTTTTGTCGTCAGTACAAATGTCTTTAATAGTTTCAATGAAAACGATTTCAAAATACTTATAAAGTCTCTGTTGGGGTACTTGGGATTGTAGGATATTCTTTTACCAACCAGGATTGCACTTGTCTTTTTATGCCAGTATATACCCATAAGTTTTCTTAGTTCGTCAATCCATTGTCTTCTCTTCCATACCCTGCTTGTTTTGATATGCATATATATATATATATATATATATATATATATATATATATATATATATATATATATATATATATATACAGTATATATGAATATAATCTCATTAGCAGTTGCGAGTCCACCACAGGACATAGGTCTCAGACATCATCAACTCGTGTGTATATATATATATATATATATATATATATATATATATATATATATATATATATATATATATATATGTATGTATATGATTGATTTTGCGTGTTAAGATAGTTTGAACCAGGTTCAATAAGGTCCTGAAAATATTTAAAGTAATGAAAGTTCTTATAATAGGTCACACAATTGCAAAATCATTTGTATATCAGACTGAGTTGAATGCCATATTTTGGGGATAATCCACAATATCATCCTTTGATTTTCTGGGCCTTTTAATGTAAAGATAAAAAACCCTATAATTTCGATCTCAAGTGTTATTTATTCCTTCATATCAATATTTTTAATCTTGCAACTACCCATAGGAGTCTTGGGTGAGCGGCAACATGAATTAGTAGGTCAAGGCTTTTTAAATGTAAAGGTTAAAGGCGTCTGGTTTAAGCTCTAGTTTCATCAGAATAGATGCTCACCAGAACGTCAGCCTGGTAAGCTCAACCCCCCCACTGTGGTGCCCAAGCAGTGAACAGTTTAAACTCACGGTTCCCGGCTGGGATCGATCTGCCACCTTGCGAATGCTAGGCAAACACGCTACCACTGTACTGGCTTAGCCAAAATTTATTTAATTAAACACTTCTTTGTTTCTATTTTTCTTTTCTTTTTTGTATTATTATGATCTAACTACAAAATTAAAATGCTACGCGTCACTGAAACTTGCAACAAACCTTACCGGTCTGGTTCAAATAGCATTGGGTCTTAAAGAGAATGTCAATAGACGATGCATCAGATACGCGCAACATGACTTAGGAAGCTGGTACAAGCGGTATTTGGTCATAATAAGATATTACTAGCAATGGAAAAGATTGTCTAACGCTTGGAACAAACCTGGACAGTTCACTGCCCAACTTGGCAAGCTGGTATAAGCGGTATTTGGTCATAATAAGATACTACAAGCAATGGAAAAGATTGTCTGAAGCTTGGGACAAACCTGGACAGTTCAGTGCACAACTTGGCAAGCTGGTACAAGCGGTGTTTGGTCATAAGATACTACAAGCAATGGAAAAGATTGTCTGAAGCTTGGGACAAACCTGGACAGTTCAGTGCACAACTTGGCAAGCTGGTACAAGCGGTATTTGGTCATAATAAGATACTACAAGCAATGGAAAAGATTGTCTGAAGCTTGGGACAAACCTGGACAGTTCAGTGCACAACTTGGCAAGCTGGTACAAGCGGTGTTTGGTCATAATAAGATACTACAAGCAATGGAAAAGATTGTCTGAAGCTTGGGACAAACCTGGACAGTTCAGTGCACAGCTTGGCAAGCTGGTACAAGAGGTATTTGGTCATAATAAGATACAAGCAAAATGGAGAAGATTGACTAAAGCTCGGAACAAACCTGGACAGTTCAGTGCACAGCTTGGCAAGCTGGTACAAGAGGTATTTGGTCATAATAAGATACAAGCAAAATGGAGAAGATTGACTAAAGCTCGGAACAAACCTGGACAGTTCAGTGCACAGCTTGGCAAGCTGGTACAAGAGGTATTTGGTCATAATAAGATACAAGCAAAATGGAGAAGATTGACTAAAGCTCGGAAAAAACCTGGACAGTTCAGTGCACAACTTGGCAACCTGGTACAAGCGGTAATCTGCCATAAGATACGGCAAGCAATGGAAAAGGTTGTCTGAAACTTGTAACAAACCTGGACAGCTCAGTGGAGATAGCAATGGCTCACAATGAGACCTGAAGACTTAAAATAAAGAATAAGATAGAAAAGACTTACATTTCCCTTCTCTTCCCCGCTTCTTCTGTCTGTTCCTTTCCTCGTTAATCGTTCTCTTGGACGTCTTTCAGCGGTCTCAAGTGCCGGTCAAGAGCAAGGTGTTGTGACATCGCCGCTAATAATTGGCCAGCGTCCTTGACAGTGCGATCTTGAAATTGCAATCAGTCCATTAAAACCAGCTTGCGAAACGGCGAGGAACTTACATTACTCATACTGAATTTTCTCCTTTCTGTTTTTTTTTCTTTTCATTTTCTTTTCCTTTCTTTTGACATTAAACAATTACGTTTTGCTACACAATGGTGATAAAAACAGAGGAAGGACTTTTAATGGAATGTACATGGTTGCGGTGGTCGATGTGGTAACGTCCCTGAATAATGTCCCTGACTGGTGAACCCCTGGCTTGGGCTCGAGTCCCGCTCAAAACTCTTTAGCTCCTTCCTTGTGATGTAGGGATGGGGGGTTTTGGGGAACCTATTGGTCTATCTGCTGAGTCATCAGCAGCCATTGCCTGGCCCTCCTTGGTCCTAGTTTGGGTGGAGAGGGGCTTAGACGCTGATCATATATATATATATATATATATATATATATATATATATATATATATATATATATATGTATGTATATATATAATTTATATATATATATTGTATATATATATTACATATATATTATATATATTTGTACTTTATATATATATATATATATATATATATATATATATATATATATATATATATATATATATATATATATACATATATATATATATATATATATATATATATATATATATATATATATATATATATCATATTTATATGTAAGTATGGCCAGTCTCTAGGGCATTGTCCTGTTCGATAGGATAATGTAAGTTCCGCTCAAAACTCGTTAGTTTCATTGGTTGCTGCAACCTCACCATCTTTGTGAGCTAAGGATTGGAGCCTTTAGGTCTATCTGCAGAGTCATCAGCATCCATTGCCTGGCCCTCCTTGGTCCAAGTTTGGGTGGAGAGGGGGCTTGGGCGCTGATCATATGTATATATGGTCAGTCTCTAGGGCCTTGTCCTGCTCGATAGAATAATGTCAGTGTCCCTTGCCTCTGCCATTCATGAGTGGCCTTTAAACCTTTATACAAAGAATTCTCCATTGCGGTTACGTCGTAGTTTTGTAGTCTAGCCTCGAAGAAATTAAAGGGAAAACATAAGCAGTAAGAGAAATCTTGTTTTATTTTCATGAAAATAACGAACATTTTTAAATGATTTTGTTTAATTCAGAAAAAAAAAACTATATGGCTGAGGACTATGAAGGATGAAGTCGGAGATGATGAATGGAGAAGTATTGATTTAAAAAGCTCATGATAATTGGGCTGACTAGCAATGTTCAAAGAGAGAGAGAGAGAGAGAGAGAGAGAGAGAGAGAGAGAGAGAGAGAGAGAATGTGTAAACATAAGAATAACGGTACACGAGTTGAGCACCATACTAAATTTCTTGTGATCGAAATCGTAATGAAAATTGTGATGTCAATTTCCTTGCCGTGTGTAGCCTATATGATCCAAGGTATAAGTACACTTTAAAAAAAAAAAAAAAAAATCAGCAATTTTAATCGGAAATTCTCCTTGAATATATTTCCATGGCACCAGCCATCCGTTGAGATACTACCGCTAGAGAGTTATTGAGTCCTTTGACTGGCCAGACAGAAGTACATTGGATCCTTCTCTCTGGTTACGGTTTATTTTCCCTTTGCTTACACATACACCGAATAGTCTGGCCTATTCTTTACAGATTCTCCTCTGTCCTCATACACCTGACAACACTGAGATTACCAAACAATGCTTCTTCACACAAGGGGTTAACTACTGCACTGTAATTGCTCAGTGGCTACTTTCCTCTTTGTAAGGGTAGAAGAGACTCTTTAGCTGTGGTAAGCAGCTCTTCTAGGAGAAAGACACTCCAAAATCAAACCATTGTTCTCTAGTCTTGGGTAGTGCCATAGCCTCTGTACCATGGTCTTCCACTGTTTTGGGGTAGAGTTCTCTTGCTTGAGGGTACACTATTGTTTTATATTCATCCTCCTCTTGTTCTGTTAAAATTTTTATAATTTATATAGGAAATGTTTTTAAATGCTGTTACTGTTCTTAAGATATTTTCTTCCTTGTTTCCTTTTCTCACTTGGCTATTTTCCCTGTTGGAGCCCCTGGGCTTATAGCATCCTGCTTCTCCAACTAGGGTTGTAGCTTAGCAAGTAATAATAATAATAATAATAATAACTGTTCTCAGCCGTATTTCTGTAAAATACAGGCGACCGTACTGACTGTTCTCAGCCGTATTTCAGTCGAATACAGGCGACCGTACTGACTGTTCTCAGCCGTATTTCTGTAAAATGCAGGCGACCGTACTGACTGTTCTTAGCCGTATTTCAGTGGAATACAGGCGACCGTACTGACTGTTCTCAGCCCTATTTCAGTGGAATACAGGCGACCGTCCTGACTGCTCTCAGCCCTATTTCAGTGGAATACAGGCGACCGTACTGACTGCTCTCAGCCCTATTTCAGTGGAATACAGGCGACCGTACTGACTGCTCTCAGCCCTATTTCAGTGGAATACAGGCGACCTTACTGACTGCTCTCAGCCCTATTTCAGTGGAATACAGGCGACCGTACTGACTGCTCTCAGCCCTATTTCAGTGGAATACAGGCGACCGTACTGACTGCTCTCAGCCCTATTTCTGTAAAATGCAGGCGACCGTACTGACTGCTCTCAGCCGTATTTCAGTCGAATACAGGCGACCGTACTGACTGTTCTCAGCCCTATTTCTGTAAAATGCAGGCGACCGTACTGACTGTTCTCAGCCGTATTTCAGTCGAATACAGGCGACCGTACTGACTGTTCTCAGCCGTATTTCAGTGGAATACAGGCGACCGTACTGACTGTTCTCAGCCCTATTTCAGTGGAATACAGGCGACCGTACTGACTGCTCTCAGCCCTATTTCAGTGGAATACAGGCGACCGTACTGACTGTTCTCAGCCGTATTTCAGTCGAATACAGGCGACCGTACTGACTGTTCTCAGCCGTATTTCTGTGGAATGCAGGCGACCGTACTGACTGTTCTCAGCCGTATTTCAGTCGAATACAGGCGACCGTACTGACTGTTCTCAGCCGTATTTCTGTGGAATGCAGGCGACCGTACTGACTGTTCTCAGCCGTATTTCAGTCGAATACAGGCGACCGTACTGACTGTTCTCAGCCGTATTTCAGTGGAATACAGGCGACCGTACTGACTGCTCTCAGCCCTATTTCAGTGGAATACAGGCGACCGTACTGACTGCTCTCAGCCCTATTTCAGTGGAATACAGGCGACCGTACTGACTGCTCTCAGCCCTATTTCAGTCAAATACAGGCGACCATAACTTGTACCTGACTTTATTAATATCTTTTACGGGTTGATGACCGTAATATTCATTTACGTTAATAGCCGCTTTAATACGGTAAATGTGTGGCAACATTTATTCCAGGTAGTCTTCAGAAAAGTCTTAAGTAGTCTTCAGAAAAGTCTTAGTAGCCTTCAGATAAGTCTTAAGTTTTCTTCAGAAAAGTATTGAGTTGTCTTCATAAAAGTGTTAAGTTTTCTTCAGAAAAGTATTAAGTTTTATTCAGAAAAATATTAGGTAGCCTTCAGAAAAATCTTTAGTAGCCTTCAGATAAATCTTAACTAGTCTTCAGATAAGTCTTAAGTAGCCTTCAGAAAAGTCTCAAGTAGCTTTCAGAAAAGTCTCAAGTAGCCTTCAGAAAAGTCTCAAGTAGTCTTCAGAAAAGTCTTGGGTAGCCTTCAGAAAAGTCTTAAGTAGCCCTCAGAAAATCTTAAGTAGCCTTCAGAAAATCTTAAGTAGCCTTCAGAAAAATCTTAAGTAGCCTTCAGAAAAGTCTCAAGTAGTATTCAGAAAAGTCTCAAGTAATATTCAGAAAAGTTTCGAGTTTTCTTCAGAAAAGTATTAAGTTTTCTTCATAAAAGTATTACGTTTTCTTCAGAAAAGTCTTAAGTAGCCTTCGGAAAAGTAATAAGTTGTCTTCATAAAAGTATTAAGTAGCCTTCAGAAAAATATTAAGTAGCCTTCAGAAAAGTCGTAAGTTTTCTTCAGAAAAGTCTTAAGTAGCCTTCAGAAAAGCCTTATTAAAGTCTTATCACACAGTAGGTAAACCACTATCCCCGATACTGAAAAATCCCAAAATATTGCAAAACTCCAAACTCCATTTTTTAATACCAAGGACAAATCTTCACTTATTAACGACACTTAATTGGAAACGAAGGAACTTCCCCTTTTTCCACGTCATTCATAAATTGTGATGACTAACACCGAAAGAGAGTGAGAGATAAATTTATGTGCAATTGCGTCTGACAAAAGTAGTAATTAACTCCTTCATTTTGGGCCGTAATTGAGATCGTAAAAAAAAAGAAAAAAAAAAAAAAAAAAAAAAAAAAAAAAAAAAAAACTGTAAGAAATGCTACTCTTCTTATTCTTCTTCTTCTGGAGAGTTTTCGTAAGACTGTGAGCAATTTCATGACACCCTGAGATCACTTTCTCTCGCTGGCCTTTTGTCGTAATCCAGAAGGCGAGGACTGTCATGTGTAATGCTGAATAACGTTTTAAAGATGTTACTTGATGAATCATATTATTATTGTTACTATCTAAGCTGTTACATGATGAATCATATTATTATTATTACTATCTAAGCTACAACCCTGATTGGAAAAAAAGCCAGATGCTCTAAGCCCAAGGGCTCCAACAGGGGAAAAATAGCTTTGTGGGGGAAGGAAATAAGGAAATAAATAAACTACAAGATCAGTGAACAATTAAAATAAAATATTTTAAGAACAGTAACAACAATAGAATAGATCTTTCTTATATAAACTATAAAATCTTCAAAAAAAAGAGAAAGATAAATGAGATAGAATAGTGTGCCCGAGTGTACCCTCAAGCGTGAGAACTCTAACCCAAGGCAGTGGAAGACTATGGTACAAAGGCTATGGCTTTACCCAAGACGGGAGAACAATTGTTTGATTTTGGAGTGTCTTTCTCCTAGAAGAGCTGCTTACCATAGTTAAAGAGTCTCTTCTATCCTTACCAAGAGGAAGGTAGCTCCTGAACAGCTATAGTTCAGTAGTTAACCCTTTGGGCAAAGAAGCATTATTTAATCATCTTAGAGTTGTCTGGTGTATGAGAAGAGAGGAGACTGTAGAAAGAACAGGCCAGCCTATTCAGAGTATGTGTAGGCAAAAGTAAAATTAACCGTAACCAGAGAGAGGACTCCTATGTGGTACTGTCTGGCCAGTCAGAGGACCCCATAACTCTCTGGCGGTAGTATCTCAACGGGTGGCTGGTGTCCTTGCCAACCTACTACCTAATAGAATATTGTTATTATTACTATTGAATGCGATCCGTTAAAACTAGTGTATGGCTACTCCGCCTCCCCCTACCAGAGGGACGGGCAGAGTTGAGCGTGACCGGAAATATATATATATATATATATATATATATATATATATATATATATATATATATGTATATATATATATATATATATATATATATATATATATATATATATATATATATATATATATATATAGCCAGACACTGCTCTTCATTATAATATACGGTAAATTATTATTATTATTATTATTATTATTATTATTATTATTATTATTATTATTATTATTATTATTATTATTATTATTATGAAGGACTCCAACCAGATTACCAAATCCTATCTGATGACATCCTCAGGGTTGACCCCGAAGGATTTCTTTTGAAATGACTCTAAATTTGGATCAAGGCAAAGTCGAAAAAACGAAACAGTCCCGTGGAAAGGAACCGCGGAGATCTGATAAAGAAATTGGACTGAAAGCAATGGAGAAAGTAATTTAATTTGTAGATGGCAGACTTTAACTTAATTCTCATAGTATAAACCGATTGCTTGAATGAAAGATTATTGGTATTTAATAAGTATTTAATTAATAAGTCATTAATTAGCAAGATAATTAGGTAAATAGTAAAACTTTTAAAAGGGGAGCTGGTAGTATTGCGATTATGTGTATGACCTTTTCACTGGAAGAAGAAAAAGAATCTCGGGGACTACTTTCATTAGCGGACGGCTGTGAGTCGTTTCGTGACTCTCCACTCAAGAGTTCGTTGAAGGCGACATTCCATCTAAACTCCGCCCCACTCTATAGCAACCCTGGTCCGATGTCCACGTCCCATGATAATTATTTCAATCCTTGGTCATTTTTTTATGTCCTTTTCTTCCTTCTATGAGGAAGAACTTGCGAGGGTAATTGTGTACTGTAGGACATTTAAGGAGCTTCCACCCGCATACGGAAGTGCAGGAGCAGGTCATGTACTCCGCTCAATGGTGTTTCCTATTTCTTAATACTTGTTTACGAAATTACGTTGGTTCGTCTGGTTGATATTTGATTGTTGAGGTTCAATATTCAGACTGTATATATATATATATATATATATATATATATATATATATATATATATATATATATATATATATATCATTTACTTGTGTTTTTTCATATTCATACGCCATAAATACCTCTTAATATCGAATCAACTCTGTCTCGGGATCAGAGACCCTATTGGGAAATTAACTTAATGATAATAGCCTCTGGTCGGCCAAGGATTCGAACCTGGACCATCGAAACTGGGGTTCCAGTGACTTCCCACTCTCTTTGTGGCCCAGTTTATAGTCACTGGAATCTCAGCTACAATGAGGCATGCAACTACTACTACTACTACTACTACTAGCTAAGCTACAACCCTAGGTGGCAAAGCAGGAAGCTACAATTCCAAAGGGTCCAACAGGGAAAAATAGTCCAGTGAGGAAAGAAAATAAGGAAATGGATAAACTGCATGAATGAATAAGGGTACATCAGTGAAAATTATCCTAATGAGAAAAGAAAATAGATAAACTAAATGAATGAATAAGAGTACAAGAGTGAGAAAATAGCCCAGTGAGGAAAGAAAAAAAAGGAAATAGGTAAACTGCATGAATGAATAAGGGTCCAACAGTGAAAAATAGCCCAATGAGGAAATAAAATAAACAAATAGATAAACTGCTTGAATGAAAAAGGGTCCATCAGTGAAAAAATAGCCCAGTGATGAAAGAAAATAAGGAAATGGATAAACTATGAGTGAATAAGGATCCAACAGTGAAAAATAGCCCAGTGATGAAAGAAAATAAGGAAATAGATAAACTGCATGAATAAATAAGGGTCCAACAGTGAAAAATAGCCCAGTGAGGAAATAAAATAAGCAAATAGATAAACTGCATGAATGAAAAAGGGTCCAACAGTGAAAAATAGCCCAGTGATGAAAGAAAATAAGGAAATAGATACACTGCATGAATAAATAAGGGTCCGACAGTGAAAAATAGCCCAGTGAGGAAATAAAATAAGCAAATAGATAAACTGCATGAATGAATAAGGGTTCAACAGTGAAAAATAGCCCAGTGATGAAAGAAAATAAGGAAATGGATAAACTATGAGTGAATAAGGGTCCAACAGTGAAAAATAGGCCAGTGATGAAAAAAAATAAGCAAATAGATAAACTGCATGAATGAAAAAGGGTCCAACAGTGAAAAATAGCCCAGTGAGGAAAGTGAATAAGGAAATGGATTAACTATGAGTGAATAAGGGTCCAACAGTGAAAAATAGCCCAGTGAGGAAAGTGAATAAGGAAATGGATAAACTATGAGTGAATAAGGGTCCAACAGTGAAAAATAGCCCAGTGAGGAAAGTGAATAAGGAAATGGATTAACTATGAGTGAATAAGGGTCCAACAGTGAAAAATAGCCCAGTTAGGAAAGTGAATAAGGAAATGGATTAACTATGAGTGAATAAGGGTCCAACAGTGAAAAATAGCCCAGTGAGGAAAGTGAATAAGGAAATGGATTAACTATGAGTGAATAAGGGTCCAACAGTGAAAAATAGCCCAGTGAGGAAAGTGAATAAGGAAATGGATTAACTATGAGTGAATAAGGGTCCAACAGTGAAAAATAGCCCAGTGAGGAAAGTGAATAAGGAAATGGATTAACTATGAGTGAATAAGGGTCCAAAAGTGAAAAATAGCCCAGTGAGGAAAGTGAATAAGGAAATGAATAAACTATGAGTGAATAAGGGTCCAACAGTGAAAAAATAGCCCAGTGAGGAAAGTGAATAGGGAAATAGATAAACTACGTGAGAAATCATGTTATAATGAATAACGAATATAGAATATTTAAGATCATAAGAGAGATAGTGGACGAACAAACGGAAATGGACTCACAATAACTGTCACTCACTGATCTTGTGGTTGAAGGAATCTCCTTTCCTACTAGCCTTGGTCCGTATAAAAAAAAACTCATTCGATGTACGTCATTATACGAAACGAAATATGAAATCCCGTACACGAGAGCAGTGTGCATTGTAATCATCTAATATAGCCCCATTGAGGAGGAAGGGTATAATGCTGAGTTGCAGGCCAACTGCTTGCAGAAAGCAAAGTTTTAGCGTTTATATACTAAAAGCAATTACTAGGAAGTTTATTTTTCTTCATTTTTTTATATTCGGTTTATTATTTTTATTGTTATTTATACTAGCTAAGATACAACCCTAGTTGGAAAAGCAGGATGATATAAGCCCATTAGTGCTCCAACAGGGAAAATAGTCCAGTGAGGAAAGGATATACAGTATAATAAAAGCCCTTCCTATGAAGTTGATTTTTCTTCATTTTTTTATATTCGGTTTATTACTTTTATTGTTATTATTATTAGCTAAGATACAACCCTAGTTGGAAACGCATGATGCTATATGCCTATAAGTGCTCCAACAGGGAAAATAGTCCAGTGAGGAAAGGAAATATACTAAAAGCCCTTACTATGAAGTTATTTTCTTCTTGTTTTTTCATTCGGTTTATTATTTTTGTTGTTATTATTACTAGCTAAGATACAACCCTATTTAGAAAAGCAGGCTACTATAAGCCTATAAGTGCTCCAACAGGGAAAATAGTCCAGTGAGGAAAGGAAATATACTAAAAGCCATTACTCGGAAGTGGATTTTACTTGATTTTTTTATATTCGGTTTATTATTATTGTTATTATTACTAGCTAAGATACAACCCTAGTTGGAAAAGCAGGATGATAGAAGCCCATTAGTGCTCCAACAGGGAAAATAGTCCAGTGAAGAAAGGAAATATACTAAAAGCCCTTCTTCGGTCTATTATTGCTGCTATTATTATTAGCTAATCTACAACCCTAGTTAGAAAAGCAGTATGCTATAAGCTCAAGGGCACCAATTGGGAAAATAGCCCAGTGAGGAAAGGAAATAAGGAGACATAGAACAGTGTGTCCGGGTGTACCCTCAAGCAAGAGAACTCTTTCTTACATAAGACATTGGAAGATTAGGGTACATTATTATTATTATTATTATTAGTAGTAGTAGTAGTAGTAGTAGTAGTAATAGTAGTAGCAGTAGTAGTAGTAGTAGCAAAGCTACCCACCCTGAGTTGGAAAAGCAGGTTGCTATAAGCCCAAAAGTGCTCCAACAGGGAAAATAGTCCAGTGAGATAAGGGAAAAAGGAAACAGAATAGTGTGCCTTAGTGTACCCTCAAGCAAGAGAACTCTAACCCAAGACAGAGTTGGCCATTGAATACCAGGCACTTTAGAGGCACTTCTAAAATTATCTAATAGTATCTAAAAGCTTAAATCAGACCGTACGAGGCTAGAGTCCACAGGAATTGGTTGAATATATCCACAAAATATGAGTGAAATGTCCCTATACATTCATAGGAAATCCTTCATATACACTATTAAATGAACCCGTAATTCTAATCGGGAATTCTCCGTAAAAATCTACTGTTCTCAGCCGTATTTCAGTAAAATACAGGCGACCGTAATTTTACCCAACTTTGTTATTATCTTTTATGGATTGGTGACCTTAATATCACTCCTTAACATCAATAAATCCGGTTTTAAAACAGTAAATGCCTGTCAACATTTATTCCACGATTTTTACCGTTTTTTACGACAAATTATTAAGTGAACAGTATATAGTTAAGGAGTTTTGATTCACATTTCACCCTCGCTTTTTAGCTCCTCTATCGCTTTTTGTTCATTCATGCTTAAAGACTTTTTTTATTTCTTATACTTGTGCAGGATTCTTTGGGCTACGAGGAGAGCTCACGTTCACAGTAATTTATTATGACTTGGTGACTGAACTGATTGGATGAAAGGAGGTTTTTTTTTTATATATATAATTCTTTGAGGTAATATATCAGTCATTTACACACACATTTTGCGAAGAATTTGTCTTTTTTCTTTCATTGTATATTTACATATATAGGTACTTACACGCATACACAGGGGTATATATATATATATATATATATATATATATATATATATATATATATATATATATGGATAAATATCAACACAACATCGTGCTATAATAGAAATTATTTTCTACCTCATACTGGGATCGAACCCTAGACCCTTCTCATGAAAGGCCAGGTCTCTTCCAACCATTCCACGAGAGGCCATATAAGGAGTCGGAACCTAACTGCTAATCTGCAGTTCAGGATTTACCTGGCGAGACATCAGTCTCTTACCAGCGAGTTTTCCCCGACTTCCCGGCCCACCACGTGACACAATTGATAGTAATTCATTCAAATTACCCCTAATGAGTCAATATGGATAAATATCAACACAACATCGTGCTCAAATAGAAATAAATTTCTACCTCATACTTGGGATCGAACCCTAGCCCCTTCTAATGAAAGGCCAGGTGTGTGTATATATATATATATATATATATATATATATATATATATATATATATATATATATATTTATAATAAAGTATTTGTGTGTCCTTATGGTTATATGTTAAAAAGTCTGAGTATACCAATATAATACCAAGCTATTCATACAGTATATATGTAGCAAAAATACTTCTCCAAATACAAATACACAGTACAAATTCCTACTGTTACATAACACCTTCAATTTAGGAAGTGGTCTGAGGTGTAAACACCCCCCCCCCCCCTACCCTGCTATCCAACCACTCCTCAAAAACCTCTCAATGACGGAGTCCTGAAACAAAGATCACGCGGTCTATTTTTTATAAACACATCTGTGGTGTCTCATTGACAAAGACGACGTTTGTCAAAGTTTACGTTTTTTTAGGGGACGTTGAAAATTCACTGAATCATTTTCCTTATAAGGTAATTCGAGTCCTTTATTGCCTAGAGAGCCTCAGGGCAAATGCGTGATAGGACGTTGATGTGAAAGATACATAAACTACAATAAAAATGGTTAAAGAAATGGGATCTTCATAT
>NC_090748.1:107273442-107278442 GCF_036898095.1 Palaemon carinicauda
ACACAAACCATTTCAAGGTATCCCCACTCCGAAAAGTAATCTTGTATCAAATTCTGATAAATGAGTTGTATCTACCTTTCTTCTTCTTCTTCTCCTTCTTCATCTTCTTCTTCTTCTTCTTCTTCTCTCATATGATTTAGAGGCTATTGGAAACCTCCCTGTCTGGCGATCTGCTAGACTGGAGTTCGAGACACGCTCAAGCTCGATAGTTTCTTGTAGTGTCTGCAACCTCACCATCCTTGTGAGCTAAAGATGGGAGGTTTAGAGGAACATACATGTCTACCTGCTGAGTCATCAGCAGCCATTACCTGGCCCTCCCTGGTCCTATCTGAGGTAGAGCTCGATAGTTTCTTGTAGTGTCTGCAACCTTACCATCCTTGTGAGCTAAGGATGGGAGGTTTAGAGGAGCCTACATGTCTACCTGCTGAGTCATCATCAGCCATTGCCTGGCCCTCCCTGGTCCTATCTTAGGTAGAGCTCGATAGTTTCTTGTAGTGTCTGCAACCTCACCATCCTCGTAAGCTAAAGATGGGAGGTTTAGAGGAACGTACATGTCTACCTGCTGAGTCATCAGCAGCCATTGCCTGGCCCTCCCTGGTCCTATCTTAGGTAGAGTTCGATAGTTTCTTGTAGTGTCTGCAACCTCACCATCCTTGTGAGCTAAAGATGGGAGGTTTAGAGGAACATACATGTCTACCTGCTGAGTCATCAGCAGCCATTGCCTGGCCCTCCCTGGTCCTATCTTAGGTAGAGCTGATAGTTTCTTGTGTCTGCAACCTTACCATCCTTGTGAGCTAAAGATGGGAAGTTTCGAGGAACATGCATGTCTACCTGCAGAGTTATCAGCAGCCATTGCCTGGCCCTCCCTGTTCCTATCTAAAGGCTTGGGGATTGACCGTATGTATATATGGTCAGTCTCTAGGGCATTGTCCTGCTAAGGGCATTATCACTCTCTCTTGCCTTTTCCATTCATGAGCCATTGCCTGGCCCTCCCTGGTCCTATCTTAGGTAAAGGTTTGGGGACTGATCATATGTATATATGGTCAGTCTCTAGGGCATTGTCCTGCTAAGGGCACTGTCACTCTCCTTGCCTCTGCCATTCATGAGCCATTGCCTGGCCCTCCCTGTTCCTATCTAAAGGCTTGGGAATTGATCATATGTATATATGGTCAGTCTCTAGGGCATTGTCCTGCTAAGGGCATCATCATTATCCTTGCCTCTGCCATTCATGAGCGGCCTTTAAACCTTCAAACGACCTTTATTGATGTATGTTATTTGGGCGTATCCTTTTCGCGTCTGAGCGTAAACACGCTTGGGTGCCCACGAATATAATGCAATTGCATGCGTGTGTTCGTTTGTACATTGATATATACCGGCATCGTTGCATGTTATTTTATTATTATTATTTTATTTTATTTTATTATTATTATTTTTGTTTTTATTATTATTATTATTTTATTTTATTGTTATTATTATTATTATTATTATTATTATTATTATTATTATTGTTGTTATTATTTTTATTATTATTATTATTATTATTATTATTATTTTTGTTGTTATTTTTATTATTATTTTTGTTGTTATTTTTATTATTATTTTTATTATTATTATTATTATTATTATTATTGTTATTATTGTTATTATTATTATTATTAATATTACTATTTAATTATCAGCATTATTATTATTATTCAATTATTATTATTATTATTATTATTATTATGATGATTATTATTATTATCATTTAAAAATAACTTTTCATTTGAGCAAAATTTGAATAAGTGATCCTACAAATCTTTTAGAAACTTGATAAATCATCTCCACTCTTTTCCAAAGAAGCCTCGCTAACATCACGTCTACCACTCACAAGCACTTCACCACACAACTATTTCTAGCACTATAGTCCATTTCGTTTAGCGATGCATATTTGCACCGACTCGCGGCGGTGCCCTTTTAGCTCGGAAAAGTTTCCTGATCGCTGATTGGTTAGAATTATCTTGTCCAACCAATCAGCGATCAGGACACTTTTCCGAGCTAAAAGGGCACCGCTGCGAGTCGGTGCACATATGCATCGCTAAAAGAAATGGACTATAGTATTTGAGTTTTCTTAATGTATATAATCTTTATGCCAAGGTGATAACTTTTAGGTGTTTCTATATATTAAATAGTATAAATAGAGACTGGAAATTGCAGTCATATCATTTTCTTAATGTATATAATCTTTATGCCAAGATAATAACTTTTAGGTGTTTCTATACATTAAATAGTATAAATAGAGACTGGAAATTGCAGTCATATCGTTTTCTTAATGTATATAATCTTTATGCCAAGATAATAACTTTTAGGTGTTTCTATATATTAAATAGTATAAATAGAGACTGTAAATTACAGTCGTATCATAGAATTATCTTGAGGGCTCGTATGAAATTGAGAACAAAGGAGAGTAGCAAACATTCCAAGCTAGAGTGGTTGACAGTCGCGTCATCTATGAGCGGGTGGAGAAGTAAATAGACTTAATAAGAAAAATCCCTTGGATGGAATATTAACTCTACCTTATCTTCATCTCGTGTAAATATCTGTCTTGATTTCTAAAGGTACAGTTATGTAAACTGTCGCTCTTTTAGGCCTACTGTACAGAAAGGGATAGGGTTGTTGACGTCATATGTTGCGAAGCGTATAATTTTATGTTCGTAGTTACCCTTTGTCCTTAGAAGTAGGTTGGTGGTAGAATATTGTAGGACAGGTTTTAAGCCATGTGTATATATATATATATATATATATATATATATATATATATATATATATATATATATATATGTATATGTATATATCAAGGCGCTTTGCGTCTATATGCGTAGGAAGAGAAGATGATGTGTGTGTCTAAATATATATGTACTGTATGTGCATATATATATATATATATATATATATATATATATATATATATATATATATATATATACATATATATATATATATATATGTATATATATATATATATATATATATATATATATATATGTGTATATATATATACATACATATATATATACATATATACATGCGTCTATATGTTTATGCATTAGCCACATTTTAAAAAGGGCAAAAAATATACTGTATTCTCTTCAACGCTAAGAATAGAGTACTGATACAAACTCGACATACGAACACACGAAAGCAAATACTAAAAAAAAAAAAAGGAAGTTTGCTTTACGAATGCACAGGTCAGCTGGTGAGATCGTTTGCTTAAGTTAAATATTAGAGATAGTCTAAGATAAATACCAACTTGCTTTTCCGCGTGCAGTCATCAGAAGGAAGTGTTGCAACATAGATTGGAGAAAGATTATATATGTGTGTTTGTACGTGTGTGTGTATATATATATATATATATATATATATATATATATATATATATATATATATATATATATATATATATATATATATATATATATATATATGTGTGGTTATAGATCTATATGTATATGTATATCTATTTATTTGTATGTATATATATATATATATATATATATATATATATATATATATGTGTGTGTGTGTGTGTGTGTGTGTAGATCTATATGTATATGTATATGGATATATATATATATATATATATATATATATATTTATATATATATATATATATATATATATATATATATATATATATAGTTTGTGTGTATATATATATATATATATGTGTGTGTTTATATGTATATATATATATATATTTATATGTATACACACACACATATATTATATATATATATATATATATATATATATATATATATATATATATATTTTTTATTTATTTATTTATATGTATATATTGATCATGTCGGTACAAAAACTCTTTTACTATGTTAAGGTATCCCCACTCAAAAAGGGATACACACACACACACACACACACACATATATATATATATATATATATATATATATATATATATACATATATACGCATTTGCCAATTGGGCTTCTCCCCTGTTAAGAGAACATTCACGAGTAGAGCCAAAGGAAGACCCTTTCCATGTTCACTATTTAATTTTCGATATACATAGTGTGCAAAAAAAATCGCGACATGAGTCGAACATATTTTTGCAAAATGAACTGGTTTGTGGTGGCCGATGTGGTAACGTCCCTGACTTGTGATCGCCAGACTGGGGTACTAATCCCTCTCAAACTCGTTCGTTTGGTAGCTGCAACCTCACCATTCTTGTGTTTGAGGGAACCTATAGGTCTATCTGCTGAGTCATCGGCAGCCATTGCCTTGCCATCCCTGGCCCTAGCTTGGGTGGAGAGGGGGCTTGTGCGCTGATCATATATGTGTATGGTCAGGCTCTAGGGCATTGTCCTGCTTCATGAGTGGCCTTTAAACCTTTAAACTATCCTGCAATTATGGTCAGGCTCTAGGGCATTGTCCTTCTTCATGAGTGGCCTTTAAACCTTTAAACTATCCTGCAATTATGGTCAGGCTCTAGGGCATTGTCCTGCTTCATGAGTGGCCTTTAAACCTTTAAACTATCCTGCAATTATGGTCAGGCTCTAGGGCATTGTCCTGCTTCATGAGTGGCCTTTAAACCTTTAAACTATCCTGCAATCTCCCATGCACTGTTCTACGTCCTAAGGAGAAAGATAATTTATTGTCATCATTGTTAAAAGCAAACGATTTGATAAACTTATGAGCCTTTTATACAATTGTTAAAAGAACGAATTTGAAATTAATATCTACTTTTTCTCAATAAAGTACGTTTGATTAGCATCGTGTACTCAAGAGACATACACTACCTTATCGTGAATTTGAAATACTATCACTAGAGTTATTGAGTCCTTTGACCTACGGATTGGATAAGGGATAAGGAAGTGGGGAATATGGGGAAAGGAAGATTACCCCTGGATACAATCCAGTTTATAGCCCGAAGGCAGGTACTCGGGAAGGGAAAGAATAAGGAAAAAGGGAGAATGAGAAGTATAGGAGAAGAATAAAAG
>NC_090748.1:107280942-107283442 GCF_036898095.1 Palaemon carinicauda
TATTTTCAACTGTAACTGTTGAGCCAAGGTATTTGAAACTCTCAACAGCTTCCAACTCCATGTTTCCACACCTGATGTTACCCAGTATCCTCTCTTGCCTTGAAACTTTCAAGATTTTGGTTTTAGACTCATTTATTTCCAGGCCAACTCGATTTGCAACTTCTCTAAAAATTCTTATTTTTCTATCAATTTCTTGGATACTTTCACCACAAAAGTCAATATCATCAGCATAAGCTAATCTATCACACATAGTACCCCCAAGGTGTACTCCATTACCCTGTGGTGTTTGTCTCATGACCCATTCCAGCACTAGGTTAAAAAGAATCGTAGACAGTGCACATCCTTGCTTTAAACCACTATCAACTTCAAAGGGATCTGTTACTTCCCCTCCAATCCGTACTCTGCCTCTCATATTTCTATAACACATTTTTATTAGGCGTATAAGTTTCTCTGGTATTCTGAACTCTCTAAGTATTCTCCATAGCGCCTCTCGTTGGATACTGTCATATGCCTGTTTAAAATCTATAAAGGCATGCCAGGACTCTTTATCATATTCCCAGTACTTCTCCAGGATCTGCCTTACAATAAATATTTGGTCTATGGTTGATCTAGACGCTCTAAACCCTGCTTGGTAATCTCCTAATATGGTCTCACTATGTCTCTTCAGTCTATTATATAATAGTTTAGCTACAATCTTATATCCAACAGTTAAGAGACAAATGCCTCTATAATTCCCACATTCAGTTCTATCACCTTTCTTGTGAATTGGCACAAACAGTCCCTCCTCCCACTCCTCAGGCATTTCTTCCCTTCTCCAAATTCCAATCACTATATTTGCCATTGCTTCTTGTAGCTGTCTTCCT
This sequence comes from Palaemon carinicauda, assembly GCF_036898095.1. NCBI lineage: Eukaryota > Metazoa > Arthropoda > Malacostraca > Decapoda > Palaemonidae > Palaemon > Palaemon carinicauda. Next base: position 107,281,806 of record NC_090748.1, read on the forward strand.
CCATATTTCAGTAGTTCTGCACTAATTTCGTCACGGCCAGCAGACTTATTATTCTTTAAGTGTTTTATTATTTCCAGAATTTCCTCTATGGTTGGATCCTCTTCATCTTCTCCTAATAAAATTTCTTCATTCTCCGCAGGTTGTTCAGGTGGTGCTGTTCTATTTAGCAAAGTTCTAAAATGTTCTACCCATCTCTCCTCAATTTCCCCACTCTTTACTAAAAGATCGCCATTTCTACTGCGCACCATTCCTTGTCTGGCCTGGTATCCCTTCCTGATTTTATTTATTCCATGGAACTCGGCCCTCACATTTCCCAGTCTGCTATTGCTCTCAATCTCTTCCAGCTCTCTATTGATCAGCATTCTTTTCTTCCTTCTGTTAGTGCTGCATGCCTCATTTCTTGCCTCTGTATATATCCTTCTCCTCTCTGCATTTCCTCTATTCTCTATCCATTTTAATCTTGTTTCTCTTCTTCTTTGGCCGGCCTCTCTGCATTCCTCATCAAACCATTGTCCTCCCCTTCGTCGTCCCACCCTACCAACAGTTCTCTCTGCTGCTTCCCGCACTATAGGCTTTACTTGGTCCCAACTCACATCATCATCCACCTCCAAAGCTGCAAATCTGTTCTCTACTTCAACCTGATATTGTAATCTTGTTTCCCCTTCCTTCAGTTTCTCAGTAGCTATCTTAGATGTTTGCCCTCCATTCTTTTTCTTTGTTGTTAGTTTTATACGTATTTTTGCTGTCACCATGTAATGATCTGAATCACAATCTGCTCCCCTGTATGCTCTCACATCCATCAGCGTTGATCTAAATTTCCTTTTGACTAAAATGTGATCAATTTGGTTGGTTGTATTTCCATCAGGTGAAAGCCAAGTGCCCTTATGCTTTTCTTTGTGTGGGAACAGAGTGCCCCCTACTACTAAATTGTATGCTGTGGCTAGCGTTGCTAGTCTAATCCCGTTGTCATTACTACTTTCATGCAAGCTAAGAGCTATTTCACATCACTGAAGAAAACTCAGAACAGACTAGATCATGTAGGATAATTTCTTTGGTTAATTTTTATGTAAAATTCCTATATTAGGCTGAGACAAAATGCTTGTGGTAGGCCTATTTGCTATCTCATTTCCCAGTGTATCATTTAATTAAAAAAAAAATCTATAGGCCCAGTTACTTACTAACTCCTTTCCGTGTATATGTTGATATAATATCTAGTAGGCCTATTTATTTATAAACTCATTTCCCTGTGTAGGTTAATAAAAAAGATATTCTAGTAGGACTACTTATTTGCTAACTCATTTCCCAGTGTATCATTTAATTAAAAAAAATCTATAGGTTCAGGTATTTACTAACTCCTTTCCGTGTATATGTTCATATAATATCTAGTAGGCCTATTTGCTAACTCATTTCCCAGTGTATCATTTAATTAAAAAAAAATCTCTAGGCCCAGTTACTTACTAACTCCTTTCCGTGTATATGTTGATATAATATCTAGTAGGCCTATTTATTTATTAACTCATTTCCCTGTGTAGGTTAAGAAAAATATATTCTAGTAGGCTTACTTAATTGCTAACTCATTTCCCTGTATATGTTAATATAAAAAATCTCCTTTTCAACTTTTATTTAACTGTGTCCTG
>NC_090748.1:107288442-107293442 GCF_036898095.1 Palaemon carinicauda
TATTATTATTATTATTATTATTATTATTATTATTACTTGCTAAGCTACAACCCTAGTTGGGAAAGCAGAATGCTGTAAGCCCAGAGGCTCCAACAAGGAAATATTATTGTTATTATTATTATTATTATTATTATTATTATTATTATTATTATTATTACTTGCTAAGCTACAACCCTAGTTGGGAAAGCAGAATGCTGTAAGCCCAGAGGCTCCAACAAGGAAATATTATTATTATTATTATTATTATTATTATTTGCTAAGCTACAACCCTAGTTGGAAAAGCAGAATGCTTTAAGCCCAGGGGCTAAAACAGGGAAAATAGCCCAGTGAGGAAAGGAAACAAGGAACTAGGGGCAGAGAGATTATTATTATTATTATTATTATTTTTATTATTACTTGCTAAGCTACAACCCTAGTTGGAAAAGCAGAATGCTGTAAGCCCAGGGGCTCCAACAGGGAAAATAGCCCAGTGAGGAAAGGAAACAAGGAACTAGGGGCAAGGAGATTATTATTATTATTATTATTATTATTATTATTACTTGCTAAGCTACAACCCTAGTTGGAAAAGCAGAATGCTTTAAGCCCAGGGGCTCCAACAGGGAAAATAGCCCAGTGAGGAAAGGAAACAAGGAACTAGGGGCAGAGAGATTATTATTATTATTATCATTACTTGCTAAGCTACAACCCTAGTTGGAAAAGCAGAATGCTTTGAGCACAGGGGCTCCAACAGGGAAAATAGCCCAGTGAGGAAAGGAAACAAGGAACTAGGGGCAGAGAGATTATTATTATTATTATTATTACTTGCTAAGCTACAACCCTAGTTGGAAAAGCAGAATGCTTTGAGCACAGGGGCTCCAACAGGGAAAATAGCCCAGTGAGGAAAGGAAACAAGGAACTAGGGGCAGAGAGATTATTATTATTATTATTATTATTATTATTATTATTATTTGCTAAGCTACAACCCTAGTTGGAAAAGCAGAATGCTTTAAGCCCAGGGGCTCCAACAGGGAAAATAGCCCAGTGAGGAAAGGAAACAAGGAACTAGGGGCAGAGAGATTATTATTATTATTATTATTACTTGCTAAGCTACAACCCTAGTTGGAAAAGCAGAATGCTTTGAGCACAGGGGCTCCAACAGGGAAAATAGCCCAGTGAGGAAAGGAAACAAGGAACTAGGGGCAGAGAGATTATTATTATTATTATTATTATTATTATTATTACTTGCTAAGCTACAACCCTAGTTGGAAAAGCAGAATGCTTTAAGCCCAGGGGCTTCAACAGGGAAAATAGCCCAGTGAGGAAAGGAAACAAGGAACTAGGGGCAGAGAGATTATTATTATTATTATTATTATTATTATTATTATTATTATTTGCTAAGCTACAACCCTAGTTGGAAAAGCAGAATGCTTTAAGCCCAGGGGCTTCAACAGGGAAAATAGCCCAGTGAGGAAAGGAAACAAGGAACTAGGGGCAGAGAGATTATTATTATTATTATTATTATTATTATTACTTGCTAAGCTACAACTCTAGTTAGAAAAGCAGAATGCTGTAAGCCCAGGGGCTCCAACAGGGAAAATAGCCCAGTGAGGAAAGGAAACAAGGAACTAGGGGCAGAGAGATTATTATTAATATTATTATTATTATTATTATTACTTGCTAAACTACAACTCTAGTTAGAAAAGCAGAATGCTGTAAGCCCAGGGGCTCCAACAGGGAAAATACCCCATTGAGGAAAGGAAACAAGGAACTAGGGGCAGAGAGATTATTATTATTATTATTATTATTATTATTACTTGCTAAGCTACAACCCTAGTTGGAAAAGCAGAATGCTTTGAGCACAGGGGCTCCAACAGGGAAAATAGCCCAGTGAGGAAAGGAAACAAGGAACTAGGGGCAGAGAGATTATTATTATTATTATTATTATTATTATTATTACTTGCTAAGCTACAACCCTAGTTGGAAAAGCAGAATGCTTTAAGCCCAGGGGCTCCAACAGGGAAAATAGCCCAGTGAGGAAAGGAAACAAGGAACTAGGGGCAGAGAGATTATTATTATTATTATTATTATTATTATTATTACTTGCTAAGCTACAACCCTAGTTGGAAAAGCAGAATGCTTTAAGCCCAGGGGCTTCAACAGGGAAAATAGCCCAGTGAGGAAAGGAAACAAGGAACTAGGGGCAGAGAGATTATTATTATTATTATTATTATTATTATTATTATTATTATTTGCTAAGCTACAACCCTAGTTGGAAAAGCAGAATGCTTTAAGCCCAGGGGCTCCAACAGGGAAAATAGCCCAGTGAGGAAAGGAAACAAGGAACTAGGGGCAGAGAGATTATTATTAATATTATTATTATTATTATTATTACTTGCTAAACTACAACTCTAGTTAGAAAAGCAGAATGCTGTAAGCCCAGGGGCTCCAACAGGGAAAATAGCCCAGTGAGGAAAGGAAACAAGGAACTAGGGGCAGAGAGATTATTATTAATATTATTATTATTATTATTATTACTTGCTAAACTACAACTCTAGTTAGAAAAGCAGAATGCTGTAAGCCCAGGGGCTCCAACAGGGAAAATACCCCATTGAGGAAAGGAAACAAGGAACTAGGGGCAGAGAGATTATTATTATTATTATTATTACTTGCTAAGCTACAACCCTAGTTGGAAAAGCAGAATGCTTTAAGCCCAGAGGCTCCAACAAGGAAAATAGCCCAGTGAGGAAAGGAAATAAGGAACTAGGGGCAGAGAGACTATTATTATTATTATTATTATTATTATTATTATTATTATTATTATTACTTGCTAAGCTACAACCCTAGTTGGAAAAGCAGAATGATTTAAGCCCAGGGGCTCCAACAGGGAAAATAGCCTAGTGAGGAAAGGAAACAAGGAACTAGGGGCAGAGAGATTATTATTATTATTATTATTATTATTATTATTATTATTATTACTTGCTAAGCTACAACCCTAGTTGGAAAAGCAGAATGCTATAAGCAGGGAAAATAGCCCAGTGAGGAAAGGAAACAAGGAACAATAAAATATTTTAAGATGGTGCAATGGTGGTTGATAAAATGGAGTTCTTGAAGAATTTAAAAGATTTTTTTCTTGTGATGTTTTAATTAATGGGATAATTTGTTTTTTATCGTTAATGTGCATTTGTTCTTATTGAGATGGTCTAATGAAAAAATGGGGTTATTTTTTACTATTACTTGTCTCCTATTGTATTTCCTTATTTCCTTTCTTCACTGGGCTTTTTTTCCCTGTTGGAGCCCTTGTGCTTGTAACATCCTGCTTTTCCGAATAGTTTTGTAACTTAATAATAATAATAATAATAATAATAATAATAATAATAATAGCAGTAAATAGAACTGTAAATATGATTGATAAAAAATTAAAATTTCGTTACATAGATATAATTTCTTTGTCTTTTAAAGTGCTACCTATTATTTATGTATTTCTACATGTTTAGGAACAGAATTACTCGCTAAAAATCTTTGGAATTAATTTATTTGTGGACCTGAAGGTTTCCATATAAGCCTACGGTTAATCTATCAGCTTTATAAGCTTGGAAATAACAGGTTAAAAACTATGTAGAATTTTTTTTGCAAAGATCTATTGCAGATTTATTGCAAATCACTTGCAATTTTTTGCAAAGCCCTTTTGCAAATTTATTGCAAAGAATTATTGGAAATTTATTGAAAGCCACTATTTCAAATTTATTGCAAACCACCATTTCAAATTTATTGCAAATTACTTGCAAATTTCTTGCAAAGCGCTATAGCAAATTTATTGCTAAGCACTTGCAAATTTATTGCAAAGCACTTAAAGTTTATTGCAAACAGCTATTGCACATATTGCAAAGCACTATTCCATATTTAGTGCAAAGAACTATTTCAAAGCACTTGCAAATCTGTTGCAAAACACTAAGGCAAATTTATTGCAAAGCACTTGCAAATTTATTGCAAAACACTAGGGCAAATTTATTGCAAAGCACTTGCAAATTTATTGCAAAACACTAGGGCAAATTTATTGCAAAGCACTTGCAAATTTATTGCAAAACACTAAGGCAAATTTATTGCAAAGCACTTGAAAATTTATTGCAAAACACTAAGGCAAATTTATTGCAAAACACTAAGGCAAATTTATTGCAAAGCACTTATTGGTACTCAGCTTCATGAAAACTAATGCCGCTCACACCAGTCCGCCAAGAGCTTTCGCAAAGTTTCAGATATTTATTTAGTAAAAGGGAAGGAAGGTCCAGCATATATTAAACAGATAACGAAGAGCTGGAACTGTTTGATTTTCTTAATCCCAGCGGGAAATTTGAAGCTTATAAAGAATTCTTATATATAGATACTTTCTTATATGACTGAAAATGGTAGGCCTAGTATGTAATATGGAAAATTTATTGTATTTTTAAATGCGTTATTATGCAGGAGGCCTAGAGAGACAAAATACTTAATAGAACTCAATATTCTGATAAGCATTTGCCATTCACAAGTAACAAAAAGATAAAAAAAGAATAGGAAAATGTTAAATCCTTTAATCTCTCTCTCTCTCTCTCTCTCTCTCTCTCTCTCTCTCTCTCTCTCTCTCTCTCTCTACACGTGACTTAACCTTGAGCAGTTGAGTGACCCGGCAAGTAATTGGACAGATTAAAAGAAAAAGAAATAATTACAAAGTTTATTTATGAAAGGATTTTGATATATATATATATATATATATATATATATATATATATATATATATATAAATATATATATAAATATATATATATATATACATATATATATATATATATATATATATATATATATGTGTGTGTGTGTGTGTTTATATATATATATATATATATATATATATATATATATATACTGTATATATATGCATATGTATATATTTGTATATATATATATATATGTGTGTATATATATATGTATATATATATATATATATATATATATATATATATATATATATATATATATATTGTGTG
>NC_090748.1:107300942-107303442 GCF_036898095.1 Palaemon carinicauda
TTTTTTTTTTTTTTTTTTTTTTACGAAGAACATGCCTATGAACATATTGATCAATTATTCGTATGTACAATATGTTATTTTTATCGTTTGTGTTTGAATTTTTTGAATTTTTTTTTTTTAAGAAATTTGAACTGAGGATTAGGTTTTTTTTTTCTTTAAACATTAATTTTGAGTTTTGTATAAACTACATTATAAAAGCTATTTAGGGTTTAAATTTCATTTAAACAATCCATACATTGATTACTGGAATAGTCATCAAATGATTCATAATTGTTTGTATGTTAGCGTACACACACACACACACACTCACACACACACACACACACACACACACACACTCCTTTGCCTTTCAAATGATATAGAAGGTTTAGGTTCTAATCTTGGCGTAGGTAATTCCACTTAGCTCACATGGTTTCCTAGAAAGATACGCATGTGTGTGTGTAATATATATATATATATATATATATATATATATATATATATATATATGTATATATACATATATATATATATATATATATATATATATATATATATATATATATATATATATATATATATATATATATTCAGCCGTTACTAATCTACTGCAGGACAAAGACCTCAGACATGTCATTCCATCCCTGTCTATTTATGGTCTTCTATGCCAGTCTATATGGTGCCAATAAGTACTGTACCATACTTTTTTATATAAATAATAAAGGTTCCATAATGGTAAAAGAAAATTGTAAAAATATCTGTATTTCTGATAATCACACAGAAGATTTTAGAACTTCCGTCCATGACTTGTAATTGAGAAGAGTTCCAAATCTCTTGGAGGACTCAACGAGCAAATGATTAGCCTGCGTTGGGCATGAAGCCGCCAAAGATAGGAGAATGTTGGAAGTTAACCCTTTTACCCCTAGGCTCTTTGGAAATTTCCAATCCTTAACCCCCAAGGGGTTATTATTTCCCCAGCACATTTTGCAGTATATATTTTTTTTTAATTGCTCTTACAGCCTTAATTTTTGTCATAGAGAGGTCAGGTTGGTCTCATTCTCTTGGAAAATGCCTGAATTTTCTCAAAAAATTATCAAAAATATGAAAAAAAAATTTAATAGCATTTTTTTTGCAAGGACGTACCAGTACGTCCATGGGGGTAAAGGGATGAGTTTTGTGAAACGTACCAGTACGTCCTTTGGGGGTAAAAGGGTATCGTCGGCGACTGTAGCAGTGATTGTGACTGTTTTATCTGTTTATTTAATTATTCATTTTTCTGTTTTCATCGAATGAGATTTGTGTTTTGTGCAAACTTCTTTCCTAAGGGCTGTGGTGGCCGATGTGGTAACGTCCCTGACTGGCGATCGCCAGACTGGGGTTCGAGTTCTGCTCACACTCGTTATAGTTTCTTTGGTTGCTGCAACCTCACCATCCTTGTGAGCTAAGGGAGGGGGGATGTTTTGGGTGGCCGATGTGGTAACGTCCCTGACTGGTGAACGCCAGACTGGGGTTCGAGTTCTGCTCACACTCGTTATAGTTTCTTTGGTTGCTGCAACCTCACCATCCTTGTGAGCTAAGGGAGGGGGGATGTTTTGGGTGGCCGATGTGGTAACGTCCCTGACTGGTGAACGCCAGACTGGGGTTCGAGTTCTGCTCACACTCGTTATAGTTTCTTTGGTTGCTGCAACCTCACCATCCTTGTGAGCTAGGGGGGGGGGGATGTTTGGGGGAGTCTATAGTTCTATCTGCTGAGTCATCAGCAGCCATTGCCTGGCCCTTACTAGTCCTAGCTTTGGTGGAAAGGAGGCTTGGGCGCTGATCATATGATATATATGGTCAGTCTCTAGGGTATTGTCCTGCACGATAGGGTAATGTCTCTGTTCCTTGCCTCTGCCATTCGTGAGTGGCTTTTAAACCTTTAAACTTGATTTTTATTATTCAACCTATATTTTCTGAATACTTATGCGCCATCATGCTTTGCAAGTATTGAGAGTAATGATGTTTACCAACATGTCATGCCATCGTTGCTTTCATCCACTGAATTTAAAGAAGAAGAAAAATAAAAAGAAGAACAAGAAATAGAGATGATGTGGAGATAATAATGCACCATAGAGCATCTTGGAATTTTTTTTAAACCTCGGCCTACCTGGCCGAGGATTATAAAGCGCGAAGTAAGAGATGATGAATAGAGAAGTATTGATTTCAAAGCTCAAGATTGCGACGACTGGCGAAATCTAACCGAGGCCCTTTGCGTCAATAGGCGTGGGAGGAGATGTTGATGATGGAGATTCTTATAGAACTGAACTACAGAGTTTAATATACGCTTTAAAAAAAGATTAAGATGAAGATAATACCAGAGCAAAAAAAAAAAAAACCTTTAAAAGGGTTTAAAGGCCACTCATGAATGGCAAAGGCAAGGGACAGTGACATTGCCCTATCAAGCAATACAATGCCCTAGAGACTGACCATATATCATATGATCAGCGCCCAAGCCCCCTCTCCACCCAAGCTAGGACCAGGG
>NC_090748.1:107315942-107350942 GCF_036898095.1 Palaemon carinicauda
GTCTGTCTTTGTGTTTTTTTACTTTTATTACTACTGCTGCTTTTATTTTTATTGCTTCTGTTGCCTGTGCTTTGGATAATAATGATCATTCTGATAATAGTACTTTACTATTACTATTACTGCTCCACGAGTTCTTGGAAATGCTGTTTCCTGTCGTTTTTACTACTACTACTACTATTACTACTTTAACTATTATCATTACTACTTCTACTACTACTACTATTCAATTACTACTACTATTACTACTTCTACTATTATCATTACTACTTCTACTATTATCATTACTACTTCTACTACTACTACTATTCAATTACTACTACTACTAACTACTATTATCATTACTACTTCTACTACTACTATTCAATTACTACTACTACTACTACTACTATCATTATTATTATCCTTACTACTACTACTACTACTACTACTATTATTATTATCCTTACTACTACTACTACTACTAACTACTATTATCATTACTACTTCTACTACTATTATCATTACTACTTCTACTACTATTATCATTACTACTTCTACTACTAGTAATACTACTACTACTATTTCTCCTGTTTCTTTTGCCAGTACTTTAAGTAATAATAGTTTCTTCTGATACTGCTAAGTCTTTTTTATAGTTTATATATGAAAAATCTGTTTTAATGCTGATGCTGTTCGTAGAATATATCATTTTAATTGCTCATTACTTCTTATATAGTTTATTTCCTTATTTCCTTTCCTCACTGGTCTATTTTTCCCTGTTGAAGCCCTTGAGCTTATAGCATCCTGTTTTTCCAACTAGGGTTGTAGCTAAAATATTTCATTTCAATTGTTCCTTACTTCTCATATAGTTTATTTATTTCCTTATTTCCTTTCTTCACTGGGCTATTTTTCCCCTGTTGGAGCCCTTGGGCTTATAGCATCCTGCTTTTCCAACTAGGGTTGTAGCTAACATATTTCATTTTAATTCTTCCTTACTTCTCATATAGTTTATTTATTTCCTTATTTCCTTTCTTCACTGGGCTATTTTCCCCTGTTGGAGTCCTTGGGCTTATAGCATCTTGTTTTTCCAACTAGGGTTGTAGCTTAGCTTATAATAATAATAATAATACTATTTCTCCAGTTTCTATTTAAGTAATAATAGTTTCTTCTGACACTAATGAGTCTTTTTTTATAGTTTATATATGAAAGATCTGTTTCAATATTATTATTATTCATAGAATATTTCATTTTAATTGTCCATTATCTCGCATATAGTTTAGATCCTTATTTCCTTTCCTCTCTGAGCTATTTTTCGCTGTTGAAGCCCTTTGGACTTATAGCATCCTGCATTTCCAACTAGGGTTGTAGCTTAGCAGTTACTGTTCGTAAAATATCGCATATTAATTGTTTATAACATCTCATATAGTTTATTTCCTTATTTCCTTTCCACACTGGGCTATTTTTCGCTGTTGAAGCCCTTTGGACTTATAGCATCCTGCTTTTTCAACTAGGGTTGTAGCTTAGCAGTTACTGTTCGTAAAATATTTTATTTTAATTGTTCATTACTTCTCATATAGTTTATTTATTAAATTATTTCCTTTCCTCACTGGGCTATTTTTCCCTGTTGGAGCCCTTGGGCTTATAGGATCCTGCTTTTCCATCTAGGGTTGTAGCTTAGCAGTTACTGTTCGTAAGATATTTCATTTTCATAAAATATTTCATTTTAATTGTTCATTTCTTCTCATACAGTTTATTTCCTTATTTCCTTTCCTCACTGGGATATTTTTCCCTGTTGGAGCCCTTGGGCTTATAGGATCCTGCTTTTCCAACTAGGGTTGTAGCTTAGCAGTTACTGTTCGTAAAATATTTCATTTTAACTGTTCATTACTTCTCATACAGTTTATTTCCTTATTTCCTTTCCTCACTGGGCTATTTTTCCCTGTTGGAGCCCTTGGGCTTATAGGATCCTGCTTTTCCTACTAGGGTTGTAGCTTAGCAGTTACTGTTCGTGAAATATTTCATTTTAATTGTTCATTACTTCTCATACAGTTTATTTCCTTATTTCCTTTCCTCACAGGGATATTTTCCCTGTTGTAGCCCTTGGGCTTATAGCATCTTGCTTTTCCAACTAGGGTTGTAGCTTAGCAGTTACTGTTCGTAAAATATTTCATTTTAACAGTACATTACTTCTCATACAGTTTATTCCCTTATTTCCTTTCCTCACTGGGATATTTTTCCCTGTTGGAGCCCTTGGGCTTATAGGATCCTGCTTTTCCAACTAGGGTTGTAGCTTAGCAGTTACTGTTCGTAAAATATTTCATTTTAACTGTTCATTACTTCTCATACAGTTTATTTCCTTATTTCCTTTCCTCACTGGGCTATTTTTCCCTGTTGGAGCCCTTGGGCTTATAGGATCCTGCTTTTCCTACTAGGGTTGTAGCTTAGCAGTTACTGTTCGTAAAATATTTCATTTTAACAGTACATTACTTCTCATACAGTTTATTCCCTTATTTCCTTTCCTCACTGGGATATTTTTCCCTGTTGTAGCCCTTGGGCTAATAGCATCTTGCTTTTCCAACTAGGGTTGTAGCTTAGCAGTTACTGTTCGTAAGATATTTCATTTTCGTAAAATATTTCATTTTAATTGTTCATTACTTCTCATGCAGTTTATTTCCTTATTTCCTTTCCTCACTGGGATATTTTTCCCTGTTGGAGCCCTTGGGCGTATAGGATCCTGCTTTTTCAACTAGGGTTGTAGCTTAGCAGTTACTGTTCGTAAAATATTTCATTTTAATTGTTCATTACTTCTCATACAGTTTATTTCCTTATTTCCTTTCCTCACTGGGCTATTTTTCCTTGTTGTAGCCCTTGGGCTTATAGCATCTTGCTTTTCCAACTAGGGTTGTAGCTTAGATAATAATAATAATAATAATAATAATAATAATAATAATAATAATGAATTCTTCGTCTTAGAAATGCCATTGTGCAAGCACCTTCAACAAAGATGGTAGTGACCTTTGAAAAGAAACCGAAAGACCGCAAACAGAGAAAAAAACCATTGGATGCTCTGTCATGACTCATGAATTGTAGCATGGAACGTCTTGAGGGCGTCGAGGGGAGGTGGGGGGTGACGGTTCTATTGGTGGGAGGGGTGTGGGAAATCAGCATCCGAAATAACAAGCTGGATAATATATTTCCTCGGGCAAGCATCCAACATTACAAGCTTGATAATATATTTCCTCGAGCAAGCATCCAAAATCACAAGTCGCATAATATATTTCCTCGAGCAAGCATCCAAAATAGCAAGCTGGGTGATATATATCCTCGAGCAAGTATCCAAAATAACAAGCTGGATAATATATTTCCTCGAGAAAGCATCCAAAATAACAAGCTGGATAATATATTTCCTCGAGAAAGCATCCAAAATAACAAGCTGGATAATATATTTCCTCGTGCAACCTTCCAAGATAACAAGCAGGATAATATATTTCCTCGAGCAAGCATCCAAAATAGCAAGCTGGGTGATATATTTTCCTGAGCAATTATCCAAAATAAGCTGGATGATATATTTCCTCGAGCAAGCATCCAAAATAGCAAGCTGGATGATATATTTTCCTGAGCAATCATCCAAAATAAGCTGGATGATATACTTCCTTTAGCAAGCATCCAAAATAACAAGCTGGGTAATATATTTCCTCGAGCAAGCATCCAAAATAACAAGCTGGATGATATATTTCCTCGAGCAAGCATCCAAAATAACAAGCTGGATGATATATTTCCTCGAGCAAGCATCCAAAATAACAAGCTGGATGATATATTTCCTCGAGCAAGCATCCAAAATAACAAGCTGGATGATATATTTCCTCGAGCAAGCATCCAAAATAGCAAGCTGGGTGATATATTTTCCTGAGCAATCATCCAAAATAAGCTGGATGATATATTTCCTTTAGCAAGCATCCAAAATAACAAGCTGGATAATATATTCCCTCGAGCAATCATCCAAAATAACAAGCTGGATGATATATTTCCTCGAGCAAGCATCCAAAATAGCAAGCTGGATAATATATTTCCTCGAGCAATCATCCAAAATAGCAAGCTGGGTGATATATTTCCTCGAGCAAGCATCCAAAATAGCAAGCTGGATGATATATTTCCTCGAGCAAGCATCCAAAATATCAAGCTGGATGATATATTTCCTCGAGCAAGCATCTAAAATAACAAGCTGGATTATATATTTCATCGAGCAAGCATCCAAAACTACAAGCTGGATAATGTATTTCCTCGAGCAAGCATCCAAAATAACAAGCTGGATGATATATTTCCTCGAGCAAGCATCCAAAAATAACAAGCTGGATTATATATTTCCTCTAGCAATCATCCAAAATAACAAGCTGGATAATATATTTCCTCGAGCAATCATCCAAAATAAGCTGGATAATATATTTCCTCGAGCAAGCATCCAAAGTTCCTTCGAAGAAATCAATGGTCAAGAAAGTTTGTGGTGAGAAAAAGATCAACTCACTCTTTTGAAACCAGTGTTGAAATACCAGTTAATTAAACTAAGGTCACATTACAACTGCTGCCACTACTACTACTACTACTGCTTGTCTGTCTTTGTGTTTTTTTACTTTTATTACTACTGCTGCTTTTATTTTTATTGCTTCTGTTGCCTGTGCTTTGGATAATAATGATCATTCTGATAATAGTACTTTACTATTACTATTACTGCTCCACGAGTTCTTGGAAATGCTGTTTCCTGTCGTTTTTACTACTACTACTACTATTACTACTTTAACTATTATCATTACTACTTCTACTACTACTACTATTCAATTACTACTACTATTACTACTTCTACTATTATCATTACTACTTCTACTATTATCATTACTACTTCTACTACTACTACTATTCAATTACTACTACTACTAACTACTATTATCATTACTACTTCTACTACTACTATTCAATTACTACTACTACTACTACTACTATCATTATTATTATCCTTACTACTACTACTACTACTACTACTATTATTATTATCCTTACTACTACTACTACTACTAACTACTATTATCATTACTACTTCTACTACTATTATCATTACTACTTCTACTACTATTATCATTACTACTTCTACTACTAGTAATACTACTACTACTATTTCTCCTGTTTCTTTTGCCAGTACTTTAAGTAATAATAGTTTCTTCTGATACTGCTAAGTCTTTTTTATAGTTTATATATGAAAAATCTGTTTTAATGCTGATGCTGTTCGTAGAATATATCATTTTAATTGCTCATTACTTCTTATATAGTTTATTTCCTTAGTTCCTTTCCTCACTGGTCTATTTTTCCCTGTTGAAGCCCTTGAGCTTATAGCATCCTGTTTTTCCAACTAGGGTTGTAGCTAAAATATTTCATTTCAATTGTTCCTTACTTCTCATATAGTTTATTTATTTCCTTATTTCCTTTCTTCACTGGGCTATTTTTCCCCTGTTGGAGCCCTTGGGCTTATAGCATCCTGCTTTTCCAACTAGGGTTGTAGCTAACATATTTCATTTTAATTCTTCCTTACTTCTCATATAGTTTATTTATTTCCTTATTTCCTTTCTTCACTGGGCTATTTTCCCCTGTTGGAGTCCTTGGGCTTATAGCATCTTGTTTTTCCAACTAGGGTTGTAGCTTAGCTTATAATAATAATAATAATACTATTTCTCCAGTTTCTATTTAAGTAATAATAGTTTCTTCTGACACTAATGAGTCTTTTTTTATAGTTTATATATGAAAGATCTGTTTCAATATTATTATTATTCATAGAATATTTCATTTTAATTGTCCATTATCTCGCATATAGTTTAGATCCTTATTTCCTTTCCTCTCTGAGCTATTTTTCGCTGTTGAAGCCCTTTGGACTTATAGCATCCTGCATTTCCAACTAGGGTTGTAGCTTAGCAGTTACTGTTCGTAAAATATCGCATATTAATTGTTTATAACATCTCATATAGTTTATTTCCTTATTTCCTTTCCACACTGGGCTATTTTTCGCTGTTGAAGCCCTTTGGACTTATAGCATCCTGCTTTTTCAACTAGGGTTGTAGCTTAGCAGTTACTGTTCGTAAAATATTTTATTTTAATTGTTCATTACTTCTCATATAGTTTATTTATTAAATTATTTCCTTTCCTCACTGGGCTATTTTTCCCTGTTGGAGCCCTTGGGCTTATAGGATCCTGCTTTTCCATCTAGGGTTGTAGCTTAGCAGTTACTGTTCGTAAGATATTTCATTTTCATAAAATATTTCATTTTAATTGTTCATTTCTTCTCATACAGTTTATTTCCTTATTTCCTTTCCTCACTGGGATATTTTTCCCTGTTGGAGCCCTTGGGCTTATAGGATCCTGCTTTTCCAACTAGGGTTGTAGCTTAGCAGTTACTGTTCGTAAAATATTTCATTTTAACTGTTCATTACTTCTCATACAGTTTATTTCCTTATTTCCTTTCCTCACTGGGCTATTTTTCCCTGTTGGAGCCCTTGGGCTTATAGGATCCTGCTTTTCCTACTAGGGTTGTAGCTTAGCAGTTACTGTTCGTGAAATATTTCATTTTAATTGTTCATTACTTCTCATACAGTTTATTTCCTTATTTCCTTTCCTCACAGGGATATTTTCCCTGTTGTAGCCCTTGGGCTTATAGCATCTTGCTTTTCCAACTAGGGTTGTAGCTTAGCAGTTACTGTTCGTAAAATATTTCATTTTAACAGTACATTACTTCTCATACAGTTTATTCCCTTATTTCCTTTCCTCACTGGGATATTTTTCCCTGTTGGAGCCCTTGGGCTTATAGGATCCTGCTTTTCCAACTAGGGTTGTAGCTTAGCAGTTACTGTTCGTAAAATATTTCATTTTAACTGTTCATTACTTCTCATACAGTTTATTTCCTTATTTCCTTTCCTCACTGGGCTATTTTTCCCTGTTGGAGCCCTTGGGCTTATAGGATCCTGCTTTTCCTACTAGGGTTGTAGCTTAGCAGTTACTGTTCGTAAAATATTTCATTTTAACAGTACATTACTTCTCATACAGTTTATTCCCTTATTTCCTTTCCTCACTGGGATATTTTTCCCTGTTGTAGCCCTTGGGCTAATAGCATCTTGCTTTTCCAACTAGGGTTGTAGCTTAGCAGTTACTGTTCGTAAGATATTTCATTTTCGTAAAATATTTCATTTTAATTGTTCATTACTTCTCATGCAGTTTATTTCCTTATTTCCTTTCCTCACTGGGATATTTTTCCCTGTTGGAGCCCTTGGGCGTATAGGATCCTGCTTTTTCAACTAGGGTTGTAGCTTAGCAGTTACTGTTCGTAAAATATTTCATTTTAATTGTTCATTACTTCTCATACAGTTTATTTCCTTATTTCCTTTCCTCACTGGGCTATTTTTCCTTGTTGTAGCCCTTGGGCTTATAGCATCTTGCTTTTCCAACTAGGGTTGTAGCTTAGATAATAATAATAATAATAATAATAATAATAATAATAATGAATTCTTCGTCTTAGAAATGCCATTGTGCAAGCACCTTCAACAAAGATGGTAGTGACCTTTGAAAAGAAACCGAAAGACCGCAAACAGAGAAAAAAACCATTGGATGCTCTGTCATGACTCATGAATTGTAGCATGGAACGTCTTGAGGGCGTCGAGGGGAGGTGGGGGGTGACGGTTCTATTGGTGGGAGGGGTGTGGGAAATCCAGAGTCCCTTCCGCGCCCCGGCTAGAGGATATTAGAGCGGGTGCGCGGTGCCCTCAGTAGCCAGTCACCAGTTAGACACCGCAGCGCGCAGACCTAAGGTGAGAGAGAGAGAGAGAGAGAGAGAGAGAGAGAGAGAGAGAGAGAGAGAGCTGTTTGGCACTCGTTGCTTGACTTAGTGCCAATGGAGTTGTGATTCGTAATACGTTTTCGACTGATTTTTTTTCGTGTTGACGTCATTTTTCTTCTGTCTAGTGTTGATTTATTCTTCGAGATGAGCTTTCTTTCGTGTTGTGTTTATTAAGATTGTTTTTGGACTAAATTTCAAGATTATTTTTCTTATTTCGTGTGGTTTTTTGTAGATGATTTGGACATGAAATTTAGAATGTGGATTTCTGTAGTGGGGTTATGTAGATAATTGGGACATAGATATTCAAACTTTGTATTTCTGTAGTGTATTTTTATGTAGATAATTGGGAAATGATATTCAAACTTAATATTTCTGTAGTGTGTTTGAGTATATAATTGGGAAACGTAATTCAAACTTAACATTTCTGTAGTGTGTTTGAGTATATAATTAGGACATGAAATTCAAACTTATTATTTCTGTAGTGGGCTTATGTAGATCATTGTTTTTTGTATCTATGTAGATCCTGTTACTTTCAACATAAAGAATTAGCTTTTATTTTATTTTTTTCTGTTTATGTAGATGCCTTAAACGTCAATTTCATCTTTCTTATACTTAAGATTTTTTTTATAACTTTAATATCAATCGCATCTTTGTTACAATTTAGAGGTTTTTATAACTTTAATAACATCAATTTCATCTTTCTTATACTTGAAATGTTTTTATAACTTTAAATGTCTTTATAAACTAAACATCAATTTCATCTTTCTTATACTTGAAATCTTTTTGTGACTATAACATCAATTTCATCTTTCTTATACTTGAAATCTTTTTGTGACTATAACATCAATTTCATCTTTCTTATACTTGAAATCTTTTTGTAACTATAACATCAATTTCATCTTTCTTATACTTGAAATGTGTTTTTAACTTCAACATCAATTTCATTTTTCTTACACTTTAAATGTTTTTATAAATTTAAATGTCTTTATAACCTTAACGTAAATTTCATCTTTCTTATACTTGAAGTGTCTTTATGACTTTAACATCAATTTCATCTTTCTTACACTTACTTTAATAACATCAATATCATCTTTCTTATACTTTAAGTCTTTTTTTTTTAACGTCAATTTCATCATTCTTATACGTGAAATGTCTATGTAACTTTAACGACAATTTCATCTTATACTTTAAATACTTTTCAAAGATTGTTGGAATTAACTTTAAGAAGCCCTTTCTTCTTCTTTGTGTTTATGTTAGTAACAGAGATTTGGAACTTCAACTCCAAGAGCATCTTTCTATATGTCTGTGCTTCTGATTAGGAAGATGAGACTATTATTATTATTAGTAGTAGTAGTAGTAGTAGTATTGTTATTATTATTATTATTGTTGTTATTATTATTATTGTTGTTATTATTATTATTTGCTAAGCTACAACCCTAGTTGGAAAAGCACAATTCTATAAGCCAAAGGGCCCCAACAGGGAAAATAGCTCAGTGAAGAAAGGAAATAAGGAAACTACAAGAAAAGTAATGAACAATTATAATAAAATATTTTAACAACAGTAACAGCATTAGAATAAATATTTCATATATAAACTACAAAAACTAAAAAACAAGAGGAAGAGAAATAAGATATAATAGTGTGCCCGAGTGTACCCTCCAGCAAAAGAACCCTAACCCAAGACAGTGGAAGACCAAGGTACAGAGGCTATGGCCCTGTCCGAGACTATAGGAATTTTAAACCAGAATTAGCCTTTATCTACAAGAGATGCTGTAGGGCAAGAGGTGTTACTCGATCTTAAAGATAAGCTGTCTTCTGACATATGTGTTTGTGAAGCTGATAGGGATAAGGTGGGCCTGGACTCCAAAATATGTGTTTACGATTTTCTCGTGCGCAGATGAAGAAGGGTACTTGAAATTATTTTCCCTTTGAGTACTCGAAACCAGTTTATGGACCATGATATGATGGGGAGTTTGGGAACCCAATTTATATATATATATATATATATATATATATATATATATATATATATATATATATATATAATTTAGTGAAGATATTTTTTTGGTTTCTTCAGTTTTGACATAAGATAGGTCCAAAGTTACTATCGCGTATTTTCTTTTTTATTTCTTGGGTTATATCTAAGACTGTGGCTTTTATTTTTCACCGATCTCTCTCTCTCTCTCTCTCTCTCTCTCTCTCTCTCTCTCTCTCTCTCTCTAGATATATACATATATATATATATATATATGTGTGTGTATATATATATAGTATATACTGTATATATACATATATTTTCACATGTATACACACATATATATTATATATATATATATATATATATATATATATATATATATATAGAGAGAGAGAGAGAGAGAGAGAGAGAGAGAGATCATGGAAAACTAAGGCAACAGTCCTAGCTGTATCCAAGAAATAAATGTCACATTTTTAGATTATCCCAATAGGCCTAAATAATATTTACATATTGTGTATGTCACTTTTTTATATTTCCATAGGCCTAAATAATATTCAATATATAATCCTACCGTTGAAGTAATGACACATATGATTTTTTTTTTTCATGATTAGACCTTGCCTTCATAAGACACATGTCTCGGTAAAAGACTCTAAATCTAGAGTCTCAAGTCTCCATTCAAATCTAGAGCCTTAAAGTCTCCTTTATTTAAGAATATCACAGTGAAAAAACCCAAAATCTAGAGCCCCAAGTCTCCTTTATCCCTAAGAGCACTTAAGTCTCATTTATTTAAGAATGTCTCAGTAAAAAAACCCAAAATCTAGAGTCTCAATTTTCCTTTAAAATCTAGTCTCAAGGTCTCCTTTATTTAAGAATGTCTCGGTAAAAAACTCAAAATTAGAGCCCTAAGTCTCCTTTAAAATCTAGTCTCAAAGACTCCTTTATTTAATGTCTCGGTAAAAAACTCAAAATCCAGAGCCCCAAAACTCCTTTAAAATCTAGACCCTCAAAATATCCTTTATTTAAGAGTATCACAGTGAAAAACTCAAGATCTAGAACCTCAAGTATTTTAAAATCTTGAGTCTCAATCCTCCTTTAAAATCTAGACCCTCAAATTCCTCATTATTTAAGAATTTCTCGATAAAAAAAAAAACCCAAAATCTAGTCTCAAATCTCCTTTAGAATCTAGAGTCTCAAGTCTCCTTTAAAATCTAGTCTCAAGACTCCTTTATTTAAGAGTATCACAGTGAAAAACTCAAAATTAGAGCCCCAAGTCTCCTTTAGAATCTTGAGTCTCAATCCTCCTCTCAAATCTAGACCCTCAAATTCCTTTAAGAATTTCTCGATAAAAAAAAAAAAAAAAAAAAAAAATTAGTCTCAAATCTCCTTTAGAATCTAGAGACTCAAGTCTCCTTTAAAATCTAGACCCTCAAATTCCTTATTATTTTAGAATGTCTCAATAAAAAAAAATTCCAAAATCTATAAGACATCTGGACTACTAACCCACAAATCTCACCATTTCTTCTACTTCTTCTGCAGAAAGTGACCACAAAGCCTTTTTTTCCTGAGGGGCGAAATGAGATCATTTACTATATTGAGCCTTGTGGCGCTGCATCTGGTGTGGGGAATCGCCGGATCCCCGTTCCATGCTAAGAGATACAGGAAGACCCAACTCGAAGGTAAGGAAAACCTTTAAGTAAACAGTTCATGAATGATTATTATTATTCATGACGCAAAGGTGTCAGCAGATTAGCTCGTACTTTAAAAAATATAAACTATCTTGTTAGAGAACCACTTTGGGCAAGTCGAATGGTGCTCAAAAATATAAGATCTTGAACCCTTGTTGAAGAAGCTAGTTGTAATAAGCACAAGGGAGCTAAAAGGGAAAATAGCCCAGTGAGGAAATAGGGAAATAGAAAAGTTAGTCAAAAAAAATATAAACTATCTTTTTGGAGAACCACTTTGGGCAAGTTGAACTGTGCTCAAATATATAAGATCTTGAACCCTTGTTGAAGAAGCTTGGTGTTATAGCACAAGGGATCTAAAAGGGAAAATAGCCCAGTGAGGAAATAGGGAAATAGAAAAGTTAGTAAAAAAAAATATAAACTATCTTGTTGGAGAACCACTGTGGGCAAGTTGAATGGTGCTCAAAAATATAAGATCTTGAACTCTTGTTGAAGAAGCTGGGTGAACACAAGGGATCTAAAAGGGAAAATAGCCCAGTGAGGAAATAGGGAAATAGAAAAGTTAGTCAAAAAAAATATAAACTATCTTGTTGGAGAACCACTTTGGACAAGTCGAATAGTGCTCAAAAATATAAGATCTTGAACCCTTGTTGAAGAAGCTGGGTGAACACAAGGGATCTAAAAGGGAAAATAGCCCAGTGAGGAAATAGGGAAATAGAAAAGTTAGTAAAAAAAAAATATAAACTATCTTGTTGGAGAACCACTTTAGGCAAGTTGAATGGTGCTAAAAAATATAAGATCATGAACCCTTATTGAAGAAGCTAGTTGTTATAAGCACAAGGGAGCTAAAAGGGAAAATAGCCCAGTGAGGAAATAGGGATATAGAAAAGTTAGTCAAAAAAAATATAAACTATCTTGTTGGAGAACCACTTTGTGCAAGTTGAATGGTGCTCAAATATATAAGATCTTGAACCCTTGTTGAAGGAGCTAGTTGTTATAAGCACAAGGGAGCTAAAAGGGAAAATAGCCCAGTGAGGAAATCGGGAAATAGAAAAGTTAGTCAAAAAAAATATAAACTATTTTGTTGGAGAACCACTTTGGGCAAGTCGAATAGTGCTGAAATATATAAGATCTTGAACTCTTGTTGAAGAAGCTAGTTGTTATAAGCACAAAAGATCTAAAAGGGAAAATAGCCCAGTGAGGAAATAGGGAAATAGAAAAGTTAGTCAAAAAAAAAATATAAACTATCTTTTTGGAGAACCACTGTGGGCAAGTCGAATAGTGCTGAAAAATATAAGATCTTGAACCCTTGTTGAAGAAGCTAGTTGTTATAAGCACAAGGGATCTAAAAGGGAAAATAGCCCAGTGAGGAAATAGGGAAATAGAAAAGTTAGCCTAGACGTAGAGTAAAGCAGGTGCATGGTTGTTTTGTGTAAGGATATTATTAAAGTGCCAGATATTTTTTGTCGAGTGTTAGATTTTATAAGTGAAGTTAAGTGACTAGAGATTTATCTCCATAAAAAGGTGTTTGCTCCGACGTCATTGCGGTTAAACAATCCAAAGATTAGGTGAAGATTATTAACCTAATTGCGATGTGTATAAGATGCTGCCATATAGGTGTTTAATGACGGTTATAAAAGAACTAATATTACTTAATACAGTTATTATGGTCAGGTAGTATTTAAAAAGTAGTTATTAAGAGGACATATATCCAAATCCCTCTTGTACCGCCTTTTGTATCTCTACCTTCTTCATCCTGCATCCCTCTTTTCATGTCCCTCTTTACATGTCCCTCTGTCCATGTCCCTCTATTCATGTCCCTCTATTCATGTCCCTTTTTTATGTCCATCTCTTCATGTCCCTTTCTTCTTGTCCATCTCTATTTCCATGTCCCTCTCTTCATGTCCCTCTTTTCCATGTCCATTTTTCCATGTCCCTTTTTAATTTCCCTCTTTTCATGTCCCTCTTTTCCTGTCCCTCTGTTCATGTCCCTCTCTTTATGTCTTTCTTTTCATGTCCCCCTTTTTATGTCTCTTTTCATGTCCCTCTCCATGTCCCTCTTTTTTTCCCTGCCCCTCTATTCCTGTCCATCTTTCCATATCCCTCTGTTCATGTCCCTCTATTCATGTCCCTATATTCATGTCCCTCTGTTCATGTCCCTCTCTTTATGTCTTTCTTTTCATGTCCCCCTTTTTATGTCTCTCTTTTCATGTCCCTCTCTTCATGTCCCTCTTTTCCATGTCCATCTTTTCCATGTCCCTCTTTCCATGTCCATCTTTTCATGTCCCTTTTTTCATTTCCCTCTGTTCATGTCCATCTATTCATGTCCCTCTTTTCCTGTCCCTCCCCCCAGACCAGAACTACTGGAACCAGATCGGCGAGTCTGAACTGAAGCGAGCTCTGGGTCAGCAATGGAACACTAACGTGGCTAAGAACGTGATCCTTTTCCTCGGTGATGGCATGAGTATCCCGACCCTGACCGCTGCCAGGATCTACAAGGGCCAGCTTGCCAAACGCGGAGGAGAGGAAGGAACCCTCACTTTTGAGACCTTTCCTAACGTAGGACTTTCTAAGGTAAGGACAGGGACGCTTTTCTGCAAATTGTAATGGCTAGAGTGTTGTTGTTATTATTATTATTATTATTATTATTATTATTATTATTATTATTATTGTTATTACTTTTACTTGCTAAGCTACAACCCTAGTTGGAAAAGCAGGATGCTATAAGTCCAGGGGCTCCAACAGGGAAAATAGCCCAGTGAGGAAAGGAAACAAGGAAATAAGAGAAGTAAAATAACAATTGAAATAAAATATTTCAAGAACAGTAACAACATTAAATATTTATTACTTAGAGATCAAGAAGATATTGATCCTTATACCTTCGTAAAAGAATATTTATTACTTAGAGATAGAAAAAAAAACATTGATCTTTATACCTCAGTAAAAAAAGAATTCAACCTATCTGAAAAGTTTTCACGCAAACCAGACACTGCATTCTTAATAAGCCTTAATCTTCCTTCCCCCGATTTCATCATCCGTCCTTCAAACTATTTACACCGATAAAGTTCAAGATTCCTTGATACTATTTCCAAAGGCTGAGACTATTTGCCAATTCACAAAAAAAAAAAAAAAAAGGGGGGGGAGCTTACAACATCGCAATCTTTTGTTTGTTTCTTCAAATTTCTTTTAAGGTTTTCTGTTAACTTCCTGCATTGTTGTTTGCGGGTACTCGGGTTTGTGCAATTTAGCATAGCTCTTTTGCAATCCCTTTTACGGTCAGCATCTATTTTGTGGTGCAATGAATGTACGTTTTTGAGGGCGTGCGTATGTACATTGCACGCCCGCTTGGATGTAGGTTGATGTGGGTGAGTGGAAGCTTACATCCACCATGTAGTTTGATGTACAGTCGGACACTGGGATTCCTTGCACACCTCATTCTGAGAAAGCGTATCTTGCCACGCCCTGACTGCTTGGCGAGTACCCTAACAAATGATGTAGGAAGAGATGGCAGAGGTAGTGTGTGTGTGCCAGGGTGTACTTCATCAGAGAAAGGTGTACTAGGAATTCCTGTGTACACCTGTACATTTGACATTAATGCCATTATTATTATTATTATTATTATTATTATTATTATTATTAAATGCTAAGCTACAACCGTAGTTGGAAAAGCAGGATGCTATAAGCCCAGGGGCCCCAACAGGGAAAATAGCCCAGTGAGGAAAGAAAATAAGGAAAAATAAAATATTTTAGGAACAGCCTTCAATGTGTTTCACACCACATCGAGACCCATTACCAGTATAGTAAACTCTGTAGGAGAGTTAATCTCTCACTTCAGTTTGATATTCATCGTTGAATATTTTTTTTTATTCTTTGCATAACAGTTCCTATTAAAAAAAATCTAGCTAGAAGGTTATATTGGTTACCGACTGAATCATTCATCTTCAAACATGAATTTTTGAAATTGCGAAGCTAATCATATTGCTAATTCAAGTCCTTTTTATTTATTTTTTTTTTTATTTTTTTTTATATATTTCTTGACTTCATTTTATTTTGCAACGTTTTTAGTACATTTTTAAAGTGATCATTGTATTAATCATGATAATGATGATAATAATGCAATAATATCGCCAATAATTATATGGGAAATAATAGTAGTGATAATATTGTTAATGAATTCCACTTTGCATATGAGACATAAAAAGTCTGCTATTAGATTTTGGAGAGAGAGAGAGAGAGAGAGAGAGAGAGAGAGAGAGAGAGAGAGAGAGAGAGAGAGAGAGAGAGAGAGAGAGAGAGAGAGATTGACAGTTTTGTTTGATATGTAAGATATAAATGAATTATCTTTCCAAGTGTCCTGCAGGCTTTAAATAAGTCTAGTGCTTATCTTCTAGAGAGAGAGAGAGAGAGAGAGAGAGAGAGAGAGAGAGAGAGAGAGAGAGAGAGAGAGAGAGTTGACAGTTTTGTTTGATATGTAAGATATAAATGAATTGTCTTTTCAAGTGTCCTGCAGGCTTTAAATAAGTCTACTGCTTATCTTCTAGAGAGAGAGAGAGAGAGAGAGAGAGAGAGAGAGAGAGAGAGAGAGAGAGAGAGAGAGAGAGAGAGAGAGAGAGATTGATAGATTGGCAGTTTTGTTTGATATGTAAAATATAATTGATTTACAGTTTAAATAAGTTTACTGCTTATCTTCGATATATATATATATATATATATATATATATATATATATATATATGATATATATATATATATATATATATATATATATAGAGAGAGAGAGAGAGAGAGAGAGAGAGAGAGAGAGAGAGAGAGAGAGAGAGAGAGAGAGATTAGGCCTGTAATGACCAATGACAAAGTAATAAATTACATCCTTGGCTAATAGTTGCTTCAACACAAACATTAAAAACACGAAGCTAATGGCACATCCTCACGAAACCTACCATGGTTTTCGAGTGCCAAGCCCAAACCACCAGTGCCACTTCGTTTCCTGAACTTGGACAGTTAATAGGATAATTTACAAGCCGTTGAATGAGGTGATTCTGTCCTTCAATCAGCTCGAAGGAGGTTGCTAACTTCAGCTGGATCGTCCTGTAGGATTTTGCACTGTGCAAATCTTTTTCACAGTGGCTATGTTGCATTTTATGGAGGAAGTTATTAGGCTTTTAAAGCAATATACTCTTGGGCATTTATGTCAAAACTATTGAAAATATTATAAATTATGCTTTTAAAACAATATACGTTGGTAGTATAATGGTTCATAATCAAAACCTGTAGGGTTTTGCACTGTGCAAATCTTTTTCACAGTGGCTATGTTGCATTTTATGGAGGAGGTTACCAGGCTTTTAAAACAATATACGCTTGGGCATTTATGTCAAAACTATTGAAAATATTATGAATTATGCTTTTAAAACAATATACTCTTGGTATTTGTGCCAAAACTATTGAAAATATTACGAATTAGGCTTTTAAAACAATATACTCTAGGCATTTATGTCAAAATTATTTGAAATATTATAAATTATGCTTTTAAAACAATATACTCTTGGCATTTATATCAAAACTATTGTGAATATTACGAATTAATCTTTTAAAACAATACACGTTGGCAGTAAAATGGTTCAAAATCAAAACCTGTAGGATTTTGCTTAGCGCAAACCTTTTTCACACGTGGACCATATTGAATTTCATGGAGAAAGTATTAAGCTTTTAAAACAAAAGAGTGCAGATTATATTTACGTGATAGTTATTATTAATTCAATCGAGATACGTATTATTAAGGTAGTATCTATATCAAAACTATAGAAAATATCCCGAACTGGCAAATGGAATGTAAAGCATTGATTCGAAAGAACCTGATACAGAATCAAAACGCGTTGAAAGTAAAATTGTACGCCAGGTAATCATTCAAATGTGAAATTGATAAGAACTACCGTATCTATATAAAAAAAAATACGTCAGCATAAATGCATTTTATACATCCTTTCAGTAGAATGCAGTCGCTAAGGTAGGGGAATAACTATTGCAAATTAGATAATCCGTATCACGTGATCCCACGTGGCCAGAAGTGCATTGCATAACAGTCGTTTTCTTTACCTGAACGGAATCTCGCGCTGTTGCCACATCTCTAATGCGGGGTTGCCATATTTTTCTCAGATGCGGAAGATATCGTGTTTTAAAAGGTACAATTCCACATTACATCATCATAACTCAACATTATCTTAACTCAAGACATCAAATTCTTTTCCGGTCATGGTATTTTGCTGTAGTGTTGGTTAAAAACGTCCGTAGCTCAGTTTTCTTGATCAATATTGCATTTGATTCTCCACTATACACATACACAGCCACATATGCTCATACACACTTTCACACACATGATCTATATATATATATATATACATATATATATATATATATATATATGTATATATATATATATATATATATATTATATAAATATATATATATACTGTATATATATAAATATATATATATATATATATATATACTGTATATATATATATATATATATTATATATATATACTGTATATATATATATTGTGTGAGTGTGTGTACTTGTGTGTTCCTGTTTGCCTGCGTAGCGGAAAACAATTTCAAGGCCACATCTTTTACAAAATGAAATTATAACAGCGAATCACTTGCATAATGCTTCATGAATATATTGGCATTACAGCAGCAAAGGTCACAATCTCTAAAGTAAAAAAGAAAATTAAATGAATCAAACATTTCCCACAATGTTTCATGCGTTTCTTAACCTTTTTGATTGACGTCTGCTCGATCAATCAGCGGGAAATTCCCTCTTTTCCACTATAATCATTTTTTTTTACTGTTGAGTAAAGAAGCCACTATCCCGAAAACCCGTTATGAAAATAATGCCTTTGTACGATTTGGAGTTTCAAAAAAAAAAAAAAAATTGTTGAGGGACCACTTCAAACAAGTAATCATTTCTACCATATGTCCTCCCTTGTCGATTTTTTTTTTTTTTTTTTTTTTTTTTTTGTACTGCCTGAGAGCTATTGCCTTTTTTTCGGTAATGATACGATATACTTTATTTCTACCGTGATAACTATCATTTCAAGGACTGCATTCCAGTTGGTATCCTGGTCTGTAAGGTTAAGGCACATTGTGTCCTGTTAAATCTAAGATTTTAGAGGTTTCAAAGTCTGCTCGCGATTAGCAGAGGCAAGGGACAGTGCTATATCAAGCTGGACAATGCCCTAGAGACTGGCCATATATACATATGATCGGCGCCCAAGCTCCCTCTCCACACAAGCTAGGACCAAGGAGGGTCAGGCAATGGCAGATAAACCCATAGGCTTCCCCAAACCCACCATCCTTAGCTCACGAGGATAGTGAAATTGCAGCGACCAAAGGAACTAAGGAGTTTGAGCGGGACTCGAACCCCAGTCTGGCGTTTATCAGTCAGGGATGTTACCTCATCGGCCACCACAACCATCAGTAAAAAAACAGATGCTTTTGACACGGGCTCTTGCAACCATTTTGGGATCATTAGTAAGGGCTTGCAGTTACATCCCAAAAATCAATTTCAATAAGTAACATCAGACTTTGGGAGTCTGGTATGAGCGCCAGTGAGTCACTAGGTAATATCTGAGACTATTTGTTTCTAGCAAAATGGTATATTGTTGCACGTACCACAAAGTTATGTTTATTAGAAGTTACTTCAAAAGTCTATTCAAATCTATGCGGACTTAGGACCAGCTTCAGTTCATATTCATTATTGATTGAGATGCATAGCAGTATTCATCATCATCATCATTATCTCCTCCTACGCCTATAGACGCAAAGGGCCTCGGTTAGATTTCACCTGTCGTCTCTATCTTGAATTTTTAAATCAATACTTCTCCATTTTTCATCTCTTACTTCACGCTTCATAGTTCTCAGCCATGTAGGCCTGTATCTTCCAACTCTCCTAGTGTAATATTAGAAAGAATATATTAAAATGAAAGCCTTTCCCAAAGTCTGCTTTCAAAACATTTTGAAAAAAAAAATTGGAAGTTAATGCAACTTAAAAAAATACGAAAATTAATATAAGGAATAAACCTCAGCCATGTAGGCCTGGGTCTTCCAACTCTCCTAATGCAATATCAGAAAAAAAATATATTAAAATGAAAGTGTTTCCCAAAGTCTGCTTTCAAAACATTTTGAAAAAAATGGGAAAATTTATGCATCTTGAAAAAATAGGAAAATTAATAAAAGGAATTTTCCTTAGTCAAAAATATCTATAAAAGTCCTGTTTCGGAGACGAAGGAATTTATTCTTATACAATAATTGTTGTATAAAAAGATTTGACATTTACTGGTTAATGTCAATATTTTTTTAAGATACAAGAGACACAATTGTTGGGAATCCCCATTTACCATTACAGTATTTTACGAGTTTTTTCTTAAGGTAAAAGAAAAATTCCGAATCTCTCTCTCTCTCTCTCTCTCTCTCTCTCTCTCTCTCTCTCATATCATTATTCTTTCAATTTCAATTTATTTTCTTCCTTCGTCTCTCTCTCTCTCTCTCTCTCTCTCTCTCTCTCTCTCTCTCTCATCGTTATTCTTTCATTCTCTCTCTCTCTCTCTCTCTCTCTCTCTCTCTCTCTCTCTCTCTCTCTCTCTCTCTCTCTCTCTCTCTCTCATCAATATTCTTGCATTGTCAATTCATTTTCTTCCTTCGTTTCTCTCTCTCTCTCTCTCTCTCTCTCTCTCTCTCTCTCTCTCTCTCACATCGTTATTCTTTCATTGTTAATTCTCTCTCTCTCTCTCTCTCTCTCTCTCTCTCTCTCTCATCGTTATTCTTTCATTGTCAATTCACATTCTCTCTCTCTCTCTCTCTCTCTCTCTCTCTCTCTCTCTCTCTCTCTCTCTCTCTCTCTCTCTCTCCTATTCGCCCTTCCACCTCTCTCATAACCACTAATTTCCTTACCGTCTCCTCCCGCGCGTGTGTGTGTGTGTGTATGTGCGTTTCACCTCAGCATCACCTGGAGCGCCATTGGGTGTCTGGTTCCCAGCCACTAATTGCAGCTCTCGGCACGACCTTCAACAGGTGTGGTTTAGTAATAGATTGGAAGGCATTGGAGGCACACGTTCGCTGTCAGTTGTACCTGGAAGAAAGAGAAATGTACTTTTGATCTCTTTGAACTCGAGCTTCGCTTCCCTTTTTTTTTTTTTTAGGTAATGCGGAAAGATTTAACATGAACGTATTGTAAGATATATTTCATTTTCATAGAGTAATACTTTATAAGCAAAGATCTATTAGTGTTTTATGCTAAACATATTTATCAAAATATGTTTTTTTTCAGTTTTAAATTTGTTTTTTATTCAAATATATTTCATTTTCACAGAATAATACTTTATAAGCAAAGAATTTAGTGTTTTATGCTAAACATATTTATCAAAATATGTTTTTTTATTGCAAAAATCGAACCAAATACTCTCGATTTCATTCAACCTGGTCCTTAGGTATTCGTGGGACGAGCTCATTGGTTAATCAGTTTTGAGTTCATTGGCCAATCAGCTGTTTCCTTCCCAGCGGGTTGAAGTAGAGATTTGTCGAGTTTTCTAAATAGTTCAATTGTATCTGTTTAATTGTCTCCTATCAGATTAGTTGATTATCTCTTTTTATTACATTTCTTAATCCTCTTTTTTATAAAATTGATTAAGCCTCTCTTATCAAATTAATTAAGCCTCTCTTTTATCTAATTCTTTAATCCTCTCTTTTATTAAATTCATTAATCCTCTCTTTTATCAAATTCACTGTTCTGAAAATACGATAGTTTAATCCCGAGTACTCTCAAACACACAGAGAGAGAGAGAGAGAGAGAGAGAGAGAGAGAGAGAGAGAGAGAGAGAGAGAGAGAGAGAGAGAGAGAGAGAGAGTATTTTGATGATTAACATTATAAGAGAAAATGATGCAGATAAGCAAATAAAAAATTTCGAGAAATATAATTTTTGATGACTCGGTTTTATATATATATATATATATATATATATATATATATATATATATATATATATATATATATATATATACATACATACATACATACATACATACATATATATACCGAATAAGTTCGAATGTTTGGTTTTCCCTTATTTACTGTCTTGAATACATCGATACTTAGTTCGATAAACCTTTGCCCTTATAGAATCTTGCTTATCCAACTAGGGTTGTAGCTTAGCTGGTAATAATAATAACAATAGAATCAGGACACCGCATTATCTTTTGAAAAATTCGGGTGTACGTACACCCCCCCCCCCACATTGAGGAAGAATTAGCCAACAAAATTCCACCCCGAAGGTCGCACGATCAGACAATTTTCGCAAGTCTGTACGATATCTTTTCTAGGTACGATCTCATATCTATGGGAAGGAGAGCAAGGTCGCTTTGCGGGGAACCGTTGTAAAGGCAATAGAAATAAAAAAAAAAAAATTACACACACCTCTTGCCTTAGCGGAAGAGGATGTGTTGTTATGCCTTTTCAAGGCTGAGTCTGTAGGGATAAGGAAATGCTTTCTTGGAGAGTAAATGGTAAATGGGTGGGTATTGTGTAGTGGATTACAGTCATGAGTTTATTCAGATTCTTTAGTGGGATATTGTTGGAATTTA
Source organism: Palaemon carinicauda (assembly GCF_036898095.1). Lineage (NCBI taxonomy): Eukaryota > Metazoa > Arthropoda > Malacostraca > Decapoda > Palaemonidae > Palaemon > Palaemon carinicauda. The sequence continues at coordinate 107,338,085 of NC_090748.1, forward strand.
AACAGATGTGCTGTTTTGATTTCTTCTCAAGTTGAAGAAGGAAGAAGAAGAAAAAGAAGGAGGAGGAGAAAGGAAGGAAGATAAATAAGAAGAGGAAGAGAGAGAGAGAGAGAGAGAGAGAGAGAGAGAGAGAGAGAGAGAGAGAGAGAGGAGAGAGAGAGAGAGAGAGAGAGAGAGAGAGTAGTAAGGCGTTTAAATATTAATAGAAATAAATTCAACAATTAATTTTGATTATTTTAATTTACGAAAACAGCCACTGGCTGCCCAAAAGAAAGATTAAATGAGACACGAAAAAAAAGAATCAAATAAGATACTTGAAAGATTCAAATGAGACATTTCATGATTATACTCCCCTGTGAGATGGCAACATTGTCAATTGCACGAAATGCAACATTTTTCTGCTTAGATAGAAATTGCACATGAAGAGAATACTTTAAACGTACTTGCTTGCAAATTGGGCTTAATGGAATGCCCTGGGGTTTGCAAGCTTTGATGGAAGCTACTCTGCAAGTTTTGCAAAAATGTTTTGCAAAAAAAAAAATTACAAAAAATTCTTTCTTGAGATTCGCTTAAATGTTTTTTTTATCGTTGAATAAAGTCAAGTAGATTTATTAAGGAAACTGAATAAATCTGTTAAATAAACTTAGAGTGGCTTTAATAGCGATTTATTCACAAATAAATTCGTGAAGACTTATTAAGGAAATTGAATAAATCTGTTAAATAAACTTGAAGAGTGGTTTTAATAGCGATTTATTCACAAATAAACTCGAGAAGATTTATTAAGGAAACTGAATAAATCTGTTAAATAAATTGTTAGAAAGTGGCTCCAATAACGATTTATTTACAAATAAATTCGGGAAGACTTGTTTAGAAAATTGAATAAATCTTAAATAAACTCTAAGAACGTATCTTTAATAATGATTTATTTAGAAATAAACTCAGGAAGAGTTGTTAAATAAATTGAATAATTCTCTTGAATAAACTTTTAAAGAGTGGCTTTTATAAAGATTTATTTACAAATAAACTCAGGAAGAGTCAAGAAAATTGAATAAATCTTGGATAAACTAAGAAAAGTGGCTTGAATATCGATTTATTTACAAATAAACTCAGGAAGTTGTTAAGAAATTTTTATAAATCTGCTGAATAAACTCTTAAGAAAGTGGCTTCAATAGCGACTTATTTACAAATAAATTAAAGCAAAGTTGTTAAGAAACTTGAATAAATCAATTGAATAAACTCTAAAGTAATTGTTTGAATAACGATTTATTTACAGAGAGAGCAAGTTTTATACTGAAATATAAGATATCTAAACCCATAAACAAGAATTTTCTCACTTATCTAAACTTGTAAACAACATTTCACACTTATCTAAACCTGTTAAAAAAAATGTCACACTTACCTAAACCTGTAAAAAAATTTTCACACTTTTCTAAAACTGTAAACAACATTTCACACTTATCTAAACATGTAAACAAAATTTTCACACTTATCTAAACATGTAAAAAACAATTTCACACTTATCTGAACCTGTAAAATAATTTCACACTTATCTAAACCTGTAAATAAAATTTTTACACTAATCTAAACCTGTAAATAAAATGTTCACATTTATCTAAACCTGTAAATAAATATTTTATACATCTAAACTTGTAAATAAAATTATCACACCTATCTAAACTTGTAAACAAAATTATCACACCTATCTAAACCTTTAAACAAACATTTTATACATCTAAACCTGTAATCAAAATGGTCACACTTACCTGAACTTGTTTTTATTTACTTGCCACCGGCAGACTTACAATGTCAACAAGCAAGTGGCAGACAGTGCCAGTACTGCCACAGCATATCTGACTGGTGTGAAAACTAATTACAAAACAGTGGGAGTCGATGGATCTGTCGAATACAACGACTGCCAGACCATGTTCGAGACGAACAAGGTTTACTCCATCGTCAAATGGGCCCAGGATGCCGGAAAAAGGACAGGTGAGATGATCTGAGACTCTTTAGTAGAAGTTTAAGCCTCCATAAGTCAAATAAGAAGATTTGAGCCTCTATAGTATAGGTTTAAGCCTCTTTAAGTCAAATAAGAGGATTTGAGCCTCTATAGTATAAGTTAAATCCTGGGTAAGTAAAGTAAGATAATTTTAGCCTCTAGTTTAAGTTTAATACTCCATAAGTCAAATAAGAAGATTGAGCCTCTGTAGTATAAGTTTAAGCCTCCATAAGTCAAATAAAAATATTTGGGCCTCTATAGTGTAAGTTTAATACTCCATAAGTTAAAAAAGATAATTTGTGCCTCTTTGGTATAAGCTAAAACCTCCATAAGTCAAGTAAGATGATTTTAGCCTCTTTAGTATAAGGTGGCTCTCCATAAGTCATGAAAGAAGACTTGAACCTCTTTGGTATAAATTGAACTCTCCAGAAGTCAAGATAGAAGATTTGAGCCTCGTTGGTATAAGTTTAGTCAAATTATTCAATTTACAATCTTTATAACAACATACTGACAACATTTACTCAGTTGTAACATCTGTTTTCAATTCAAATTATTCGTTTTAAAATTTTAAAACTATATACTGACAACACTTACTCAGTTTTACTCAGTCGTATCATCTGTTTTCAATTTACCTTTCGCCTCTACAGGTGTGGTCACCTCCACTAGATTGACACACGCCACACCTGCAGCCAGTTACGCCCACGTCCCCAACCGAGACTGGGAATGTGACGGCAACATTGACCCTGAAGACTTCGAGAAATGCCCTGATCTCAAGGATATCGCCAAGCAACTGATTGAAGACGAGCCTGGAAATTCCATCAATGTAAGTTCCTGGAAAAAATTCGACTGGATATCTTTCCAGAACAGAAACTCTGAATCATGTGGTTTGACAGTAAGCCAATAACTTGAGAGAGAGAGAGAGAGAGAGAGAGAGAGAGAGAGAGAGAGAGAGAGAGAGAGAGAGAGAGAGAGAGAGAGAGAGAGAGGCTGTCTTCATGTTTACCCATTCCTTGCAGGTCCTCATAAGTGAAGGGTATCAAAACGTCCACGACAATTGGGTGGTCATCCAATATTGTGTGACTTCTTGCATTAACACGGGAGAGAAAGAGAGAGAGAGAGAGAGAGAGAGAGAGAGAGAGAGAGAGAGAGAGACCATCTTCATGTTATTTCATTCCCCGCAGGTCCTCATGGGTGGAGGTTATCAAAACTTTGACGCCAATGCAACTGCTTTGCCCAACGACCCCCTCGACGACGACCCACACAGATGTCGTCGCCGCGATGGTCGTCAGCTCACCCAGGAATGGCAGGACAAGAGAGCAGCCACCAAGAGCAAGTACGCATTCGTCAGGAGTAAGACTGACCTTCACAATGTGGACCTCACAGATACTGAGTACCTGCTTGGTAAGTGTAACCTAGTGGCCTTTTTTATTCCCTCCACTGGCAAGCTTTGGAGCTCTGCTCTGGCTGTTTTCTGTGTAACTTTGTGTATGTGTTTTCCCCTCCATTGCCAAGCTTTGGAGAGCTCTGTTCTGGCTCTATTTTCTGTGTAACATGGTGTCCATTTTTTCCCTCCACTGCCAAGCTTTGGAACTCTGATCTGGCTCTGTTCTCATATTCCATCTTCCGTTTCTGGATCACACCCCACTTTTTCTGATCCCTTTATTTGGACCTGAACTAAATTATACATGTATGCTTGTGCCTTTGTCCACTGCAATTTAGTAGATATTTCTTTCCATATAAAATACGTTACATTAGGAATTATAATTATAATTCCACAGCCTCCCAGATCAATCCTCAATAATTAAAACCACTTAAATGAAATAAGATTTATCACTTTTTTCTAGATCCAAAGAACAAGTTGATCTCATTTTTATCTCTAATCTGCTTAAAAAAGAAAACAGTTTTGGGATTAACCTTACTTGTAGCCACCCTTTTCAAAACAATTCAGTCCTTATTCTCTCATGTTTCCTTATATACCTCACTCCCTCTTAATCTTGATTTTTACAGGCATATTTTCCAACGGCCACATGCCATACGAGTATGAAAAGGTCGAGAAGAAGTTAGACGTCCCAACCCTTGCAGAAATGGCCGCAGCAGCCATCAAGATCTTGAATAATGGACCCAATGGATATTTCTTACTTGTAAGTAATGAGTTTCCTCTTCTCACAGGGCTATATTTTCTTGTTGGATCCCTTAGGCTTATAGCATCCTGCTTTTCCAACTAGGGTTATAGCTTAGTTAGTAATAATAATAATAATCAATCTTCTTTATCCTAGATTCTGAGAATTATGACCTTTCCTTTTATATTTCATTTGATCCTATACATGAATTAACCTCTGTCCCATTCCCCTGTAATGAAAAACATTCAAATGACAAGTGGAATATCCTTTCTTTCGCTTATTAAATTTCTATTGGATGTACAATTAGACGCACAAATTCTTGGCACACCTCACTCCTTAGCGGGGCACTTTGTCAAACCCATACTGCATCGCGAGTAACCAAACAGATGAACGAGGTGGTAGGCAGGTTTACACACAGGAACTCGCTGTGGTGTAAAAGTGCATTGCCTCATAGCTAGGAGTACAGGATCCCTGCCTCATAGTTGGCGTACAGGGTGCATTGCCTCATAGCTAGGAGTACTGGGTCCGTTGCCTCAGAGCTACGAGTACTGGGTCCATTGCCTCATAGCTACGAGTACAGGTTCCATTGCCTCATAGCTAGAAGTAGAGGCTCCATTGCCTCAGCTAGGAGTACAGGGTGCATTGCCTCATAGACAGGAGTACAGGGTGCATTGCCTTATGGCTGGGTGTGCAGGTTGCCCTGCCTCATAGCTACGTGTATAGGGTGCATTGCCTCATTGCTAGTACTGGATCCATTGCCTCATAGACAGGAGTACAGGGTGCATTGCCTCATAGCTAGGAATACAAATAATTCCTCTTCTGCTGTATGTGATAACTAATGAATAGAACATTAAATAAAAATGAATTATTAATCATAGGAATTTGTGAAACAATAAAACACAAAAGAAAAAACCGTAGGAATATCTCCATTGGAAACGTACCATCGCCAAGTCTTTGACGCGAGACTTGTCATCTTTGCTGACGTCTTCAATTTTTCTTTTTCACTCCCCAGGTGGAAGGAGGAAGGATTGACCACGGGCATCACGATACTAAAGCCCACAGAGCTCTGGACGAAGCTGTTGCCATGGACAGAGCCGTAGAGGAAGCCCTAAGGCTTACCAACAAGGAGGTGGGTGTCTACTTCCTTGGTTGTTGCGAATTTTATTGCTAATTACATGCTTTATATATATATATATATATATATATATATATATATATATATATATATATATATATATATATATATATATATATATATATATATATATATATATATATATAAAGTATACGCATGTAATTTATGTGAATGCGTGTACAGTGCTGCATATACTTATGGTAATTATATCCTTAGAACAACAGGCAATCAACTTCATTTTAACAAACAAAAATAACGAATAACTCTGATATTTTAAATTCCTTCCTTTTTAGAAAACCAAATATCACTTTCCTATAATCTTCTCTATTTCACAGGACACCCTCATTGTCGTAACAGCTGATCACGCCCACACCATGTCTATCAGCGGTTACCCATCCCGTGGTCAAGAAATCATTGGTAAGTAATACTGGTGAGGTCAAATGTAATTAGATTCTATTAAAGTAGCTCTTCTTTTTCTTTGGGATAATTTAGTTTTCTTTCATCAGTTATATCTGTACTAAGTTTATAGTTATGACAGGAAGAGCGAGAGAGACATTAAAAAGCTATCTTGTATTTTCAAATTCATCAGTTTTATCCCTACTAGAGTGACACTACTAGAGTGACACTAAAAAGCTATCTTGCATTTTCAGGTCTAGCAGCCCTTGGCGATGATGGTCTGCCCTACACGACGCTCATGTACGCCAACGGGCCTGGCTACAACTACACCATCAAATCTGATGACGAAGATGATGATGATGAAGATGACGATGATGATGACAAGGAATTCGAAGTGTCTCGCTGGAATGTAACTCAGGAGGAAGCCACCGCTTGGGACTACACTCAGTTGGCTGCTGTTCCAAGAAACTCCGAGACACACGGAGGTGACGATGTCGCCATCTACGCCACTGGTATGTTTTGTTCTTTTCCTTTTTATTCTTTCTTGTTTATATTTGGTGTTAGCATCAATCTGCTTTTGAGATGCTGTTTTATATCCCTTTTTTTCTTCTTCCTATTCGTGTGTTTTACTGAATGATAGTACAGTATGTTGTATTCAGTAGACATAGTAGCATATACTTACAATTATCAAAATGATATGCTACTTTACATCTTGAATAGAATTAAACCTCTTTCAAGTCAGTTGGATTATGCTGCACGATTCTTAAATTTCATCTCCTCAAAACAACGATTCACCATTATCTAAAATACATTTGCTGAAATCAATCCCCTATTTACATCCCACAGGACCAATGTCCCACCTCTTCCACACACTGCACGAGCAGAACTACATTGCTCATGCCATGGCCTACGCTGCCTGTATCGGGAAAAGCTTCGGAAACTGCGATGGCCGAGATAACAAGATCACGGTACCAGAGACCCACTTCCAGGAAACCACCCTTGAGCTCGAAGGCGCTTCCCAGAGTTCCTCTGTTGTGACGGAGAGAGAGCGAGAATTCACCTATTCCGAGCTGACCACCGAAGGAGGGGCTGCTCACATGTCATCTGTACCTGCTCTAGTATTCGCTACACTTACCGCGCTTTGGCTACGGCAGTAGTTACTGTAATGGCTGCAGGAGTCATGCTATGCGGAAAAATTCAATTCAAACTTGATCATTAAGAAATGGTTCTTTTGTGGTGATGCAGGATTTTAGGAGGCTTTAAATGTAGATATTTGCATCATGTGAAATCACCAATGGAAGAACCATGTCTAAATGACCTTGTTAAAGGTAGAGAAAAGATTTTCCCGCATAGCATAAGGTCCCGCTCCTGGTCCAATGAGTTTAAAAGACAATTTAAACCTGGGGCAGGGCACAGCAGGTATCAACACAGAGGCTCTGGAAACTTCAAGCAACATTTTGTGTAAGAAGTCTAAGAAACCGGAACTTGCAAAAGCACAACAAGACATCTCGATTCTCATCATTTCATCACTTTTTTTTTTTTTTTATCACCACATGATGCTCTTTTGCTTTAGTTGTGGTTAAGAGTGCCAGGCATTGTTCAAGAAGTGGACTGATAAGAGTTACAGACTGTTCAAGAAGTGGTCTTATAAGTTACAGACTGCTTAAGAAGTGGACTGATAAAAGTTACAGACTGTTCAAGAAGTGGTCTGATAAGAGTTACAGACTGTTCAAGAAGTGGACTGTTAAGAATTACAGACTGTTCAAGAAGTGGTCTGATAACAGTTACAGACACTGTACAAGAAGTGATCTGATTATGAGGGGATACAAGCATCCCCAAAACCTACAGCTTTGTCTGGGACAAAGAGTTTTTCAGGCTTGCTTACAGGGTACAAGGAGTAGAAAAGAGTTACCTCAGTTTTTCAGTATGCGATTGTTTCAGGGTTGTTGCCAAGAAAATGTGAGGAGCAAGAATTTCGTAGAAAACAAGTTTCTTCAATAACTGTAACTATGTGATCATCCAGTCAGATTTGTGATAAATTCATAATATTTTTGTTTATCGTTGGTTAGCTTTTATTAAGATTAATTTCATAGAAAAGGGCATTAGATGTGATAGTTCTATGAAGTCTAACGTGCCATAGGCCCTTATAGAAAAGCATTTTCAATTAATTTTCTCTTAAAGTGTTCCCTTGCTGTTAGATAGAAAACTATTGAAATTTCAAAACGGCTGAAAATTATGTAATTTTAGTCAATGCGTAAAAAACTAACAAAATACAATTAGTGTCGCTTGCATATTTATATTTACAGATTTGGCAGTATTATTTTATTTATTTAATCTAAAGATAGACTTAATAATAATTATATCTATTGTATAAAATATCTAAAGATATTACAGATAAATCTAAGCAAACAAAAGAAATAAGAAAAATATTTATTAAAATTTTTTAGAAGAGGACAACTATTTTAAAATGAAGAAATGAAATGAATTTGCGATGCTTTTCGCCAAAATGGCCACATGTTTTTTAACTAGTTCATAACAGGAACCACTAAAACGCAAGAAGTAACGTGTTGTTTATTTCTCAAAATATCGCCAACCATTCTCATCTCTAGCTCATTCAGCGTCGTATGTCTCCATCTCCATTCCTAATGCGTAAACTATCATCAACTCTCGCGTCATTCCCACTCTTACCTGTCGTGTACGTCGACTGGTAAGGTCACCGTCATCCATTATACCTGAATGGTAACGTATCATCTTCAAAAGCATTAGTTAACATTGACGCCATGAATGTCTATTCATTCATTCCTATTCATCGCATTCATCGTTCATTCTCATGACCTCTTATAGCGTTCCGGTCGCGTTGTGATATATAGGTATTGTAAAAAGTCTAAATAAAAAGTTATTTTATTATAATATTATTTGATAACTAATAAAGTAATGATGGTTATTTTCTGTCTATTATTATCCCTTTACATTCTAAGACAATTTCAAGATGTGATGGTGTTGCTCATAAAGGAAGGAAAAGCTTCAAAGAATACATCCTACATCTGTTGTTCATTCAGAAGATAATCTTCTTCTTCTTCATTGTGTGCATCTTTTCCCACTTTTATTTGGGGTCGATGTTTCTGGCCAGCGTTCTCCATCACTTCATCACCGGTTAATCCCTTTGATCGAAGGTCATCCTTGATACAGTCCATCCACCTTCGCTTTGTCTCCCTCTCCTTCTCGTTCCCTGTACCTCCATTTCCATCACTCTCCTCCCAATACTCCCAATATACTGTTCATCTCTTCTCATGACATGACCATACCACCTCTGTCTACTTTCTTGGATCTTATCTGATAGTTTACTAACTCCTGTGGTACCCCTAATTACCTCATTCTGTATCTTATCTTTGCTGACTATATCATTCAGGAAGTAATAAAGTCAACAAGGTTTGAAGAGGCTCGCTTATAAACAAAGATCTATTTTATCGATTCAAAATCATAATTCATCAAGCTTATTAAAAAAAGGCTCTCAGCATGAGCAATTGCAATGTCAAATGCATTAGCACACTTAAAACCTTATCCCAGGACACCAATTCATTTACTGAACAATTAAATCTCCCAGTATGTACAGACGTTCAGTGGGTAGTGTGTAAAATAAACGCTGCACTGTACCTTCCTGATAATCTATTCACTAAACAAACAAATTTAGTATCTGAAAAGACTCGCTAATGATCAGGGAATTCAATTGTAGCAAGAGCCAGAGGAGAGCCGGTGAAAAGAGTAAATGAACGGGGAGAGATGTTCATGGCTACTATGCAATTACTGCCTTATATTTAATGCAGATTGCAGCGCTTTCCACCTACTACGCTTCTAATAGTAGTGTGCCCACAATCACATTGTTGTTGAGAGAGCAACGAGGATCCTGGAACCTAGAAACATGACCCGCGAACTATAGTCCATTTCTTTTAGCGATGCATATTTGCACCGACTCGCAGCGGTGCCCTTTTAGCTCGGAAAAGTTTCCGGATCGCTGATTGGTTGGACAAGATAATTCTAACCAATCAGCGATCAGGAAACTTTTCCGAGCTAAAAGGGCACCGCCGCGAGTCGGTGCAAATATGCATCGCTAAAAGAAATGGACTATAGTAGGACATATTATACGTAAAAAGGTTTGAATGTAAGAGCACGTAACGTGATCCTTATTGTATAGGAGAAATGCATCTCTGTATAAAGTGTTTGTGACGGGTAGTCTAATGTGGTTATAGGCAGTTAGGCCAAGACAAATTACACACAAAACTACACGAATCACATATCAGGAGAATCACTTAGATCATCAAGTTTTTTTACGCGATTAGTAAGAAACAGTGTACGAAAAATCTCAACTTTCGAAGCTATCACTGGTAAGGTATTGATCTCCAGTGGGCTATTCTATATAAACATTATTATTATTATTATTATTATTATTACTATCCAAGTTACAACCCTAGTTGGAAAAGCAAGATGCTATAAGCCCAGGGGCTCCAACAGGGAAAATACCCCAGTGAGGAAAGGAAATAAGGAAATAAATAAATGAAGAGAACAAATTAACAATAAATCATTCTAAAAAAAGTAACAACGTCAAAACAGACATGTTACTTATAAACTATTAACAACATCAAAAACAAATATGTCATAAACAAACTATTAATAAGAATTTTGAAATGTACCTCTTTAAATCCATGAGATATAGATTATATAATATAATAATAATAGTAACAGTAGGAACAACAGCAGCAAATGGTTCCATTTAAAGGAAATTTATAAAAACAGGAATGAAAAGGGTAATAGGTTTTGAGTGTTCTCATAGGCCTTCTCCACAATGAGGACCAATACTTTACAGCGTTCTAGAAGTTTTATTCCAGCTGTGACCAAGTTGTGGAATGATCTTCCTAATCGGGTAGTTGAATCAGTAGAACTTCAACAGTTCAAATTACAGTTGAACAGGCTGACATAAGTCTTTTTATAGTTTATATATGAAATATCTTTTTTGATATTACTGTGTTTGAAATATTTTATTTTATTTGTTCATTATTTCTCATATCATTTATTTATTTCCTTATTCCTTCCCTCACTGGACTATTTTTCCCTGTTGGGGTCCTTCGGCTTATAGCATCTTGCTTTTCCAACTAGGGTTGTAGCTTAGCTTGTAATGATAATAATAATAATAATAATAATAATAATAATAATAATAATAATAATAATAATAATGTAGTGAGGCAGATGATAGAACTGAACATATGTTTAGCTGTAATAAATTAAGAAAATTTAGAAGTAATGGCATAGAATTGAGGGATTTCGAAACACTAACTAAAGCAGTTGACCGATATTAGACAGGCTCTGGAACTTGGAAGTAAAAGTATGCAAGCTGTGCAGTCTTTGTAGGAGGTAACTAATGATAATCATTTTTTTTACAGATTGCAACACTTTGCACCTACTACGCTTCTTCTATAGTCAATTGTTTTTAATGAGGCTCATTTGCACTGACTCGCAGTGGTGCCCTTTTAGCTCTGAAAAGTTTCCTAATCGCTGATTGGTTGGACAAAATCATTCTAACCAATCAGGTAGCAGGAAACTTTTCCGAGCTAAAAAAGCACCCCTGCCAGTCGGTACAAATGTGCCTCATTAATAAAAATCGAGTATAGTAGTTTGCCCACAATCATCGTGTTTATGAGATAGCAATGAGGAACCCGGAAGAACAACTGCAAGTCTGTAACTCCAACTAGAAGAAGAAGAAGAAGAAGACATTTATAAACACGAACACTTGAACGTTTAACATCTGTCTTTTCACGAAGCACCAATCAAGACCACTAGAGGAATGTTTAAGGTAAAGTGTTTACTTATAAAGCGTTATTATGATAAACTGCCAGAGCGTATTAAAAGTGCATTTATTTCCATTGTATGAATTATTTTGGGTAGCCTACGTGAATTGTGAAGTAAGGATATGAATCTAGTGTCATTTGCTCTAACATGTTTATGGTTTCGTGCTAGATATTAATATAATGAGCATATTAGAATATGATTATCATGTCAAGTTTTTCCCTAGTGCATGAGGAAGTGAGACAAATATAAGTATTGTACCCGAAATAAGCACCATATACCAATTCTAATAGTTACCCTTAAAATTACAGGGCTTTTCAGAATATTCCATTTTCTATAACAATAAAGAAAACGGATACACTTACGCATTCTTAATGCGAAACAAAAGAAAAATTATTTAATTCCAAATTGTTGTGCTACTACTGTTATATAAAATAAACGGAATTCATATGGAAGCTTGTACAAAAATACAAATATTCAAAATTTCGTAAAAGAAGTTACAAATAACAGTCAGTTGTGAAGTACAGTTTGAGTTTCGTTATTCAAATTATTCTTCGATATGTCAATGGATTAAAAGCATGAATGAATTTGGATATCAATATTTATTAACAATAAAAACACTCGATAATTTGACTCATTCTAAGATAATTGACAATTAATTTCTACTTATATTCCAGTTTGTTCATAATTCGTCTCTCTCTCTCTCTCTCTCTCTCTCTCTCTCTCTCTCTCTCTCTCTCTCTCTCTCTCTCTCTCTCTCTCTCTCTCTCTCTCTCCTTAAAAACGAATTGCATAGATGATAGTTCTTCTAAGAATAAATATGCAGATATACATACACACATATAGGTATATATATATATTATATATATATATATGTACATATATATATATATATATATATATATATATATATATATATATATATATATATATATATATATATGTATATAATATATATATATATATATATATATATATATATATATATATATATATATATATATATATATATATAATTATATATATATATATATATTCGTTCAAAGTCAAATGATTTGCACGTCTCTTGTGAAAATATGTCAGAAAACCACTGGTTAAATTAAAAGAATTCCCCTCTTTTATCTAGTGAAAATCTTCTCAAACTCACTTCCTCCAATTTAAAAAAAAAGTTATAATTACCAAATAATAATTTCATATCTATGAAGAAACTTCTTGAAAGTAAATAGCTTTATCTCTCTTACACTTATTTGACGTAAAAATTATGTCGATTAATTGGAAAGTTAAAATGTTTGACTTCGTACCAATGTTTGAGAAAAGTATTGAACATTTACCTCTGTTCTGTTCGTGGCATGACACAAAGTCATTCTCTTTTA